>NW_010291614.1:0-33616 GCF_000700745.2 Antrostomus carolinensis | reverse complement strand
TTTTTTTTTTGTTGGCCCAAGGTGTTATGATTACCGAGGAGTGGAGGAGAGATTCCTGACTTGAAGACATTAGCAGAACCTTTGTAATTGAGACAATCATAGTGTCTGTCAAGTCCTAAATTTTGTAAGTAGCATCTGAAACGAGGGAAGCTGTATTTCCCAAAGAGCACTGGGAAGCATGCTACAAAGCAGAGAGCTCCCATCTTTTTTAGCGTGTCCTTCCAGTAATCTTTTGGTTTCTTGACTGACAGGTGGACTCGACCCAGATTTGAAAGCTGCCTACAACTCTTTTATGAAGTCATGTGAGAAAGGTGGGAAGAAGTCGGTAAATGCTTGTCATAACATTGGGCTGTTGGCCCACGATGGGAGAGTAAACGATGATAAACCTGATCCCGTTGTCGCTAGGGACTATTACACAAAAGCCTGTGATGGCAATTTTGCTCCGAGCTGCTTCAACCTCAGTGTAATCTACCTCCAAGGAGCACCGGGGGTCCCTAAGGACATGAACCATGCTTTGAAGTACTCGCTGAAAGGGTGTGAGCTGGGTCACATCTGGGCTTGTGCCAATGCCAGTCGAATGTACAAACTGGGAGATGGCATTGAGAAGAATGATGCTAAGGCAGAGGATCTGAAAAACAGGGCAAAACAGTTGCATAAAGAACAGAAAGAAGCCTCAAGTTCTTTAACGTTTGGGGAGTAAAACTGTCAGGTGCAGTTACTAAGACTGCAGTTTTAAATGGCAAGTGAACTTGTTATTTAAATTGTGAGCATAGTTTTCACTTATAATGAAGAAATATCTTGTATTTGCATATGCAAATAAACTTTTATTTTTGTGGATGCAACGAATTGCTAACTCTGCTGTGCCTTTCTGAGTTTTTGAATACACAGGTTCTTATGTGTATTGCTTAGATCCCTCCTCTTCTTTAAGGAAGACAAAAACTTCTGGCCTTTTGGAAGTTTGTCCCCATGGTTTCAAGTCTGAAAGGGTCTCTCTCGTGTCTAGCGCTTCAGTATCGAGGCTTGTGCTTGGATCAGTTCTAACATACACACACAAAGTCACAGTTGCAAGGTGATCCAAACTTGGGACATTCAGAACTGTGCCATCTCTTACAAGCAACTGTAGAACTTTGATAATGTGCACGCTTGGTGATCTGCTCTAAGGCTGCTTTGTACCAGGACAGCTTGAGAAACTTGAGTTTATTTGCATAGTACATGCATTCGTGTGCTTCTCGGCATGCCAGCGTTTCAGCCTGCACACGGCCACAGCAACAGCAAGGAGGAATAGTGAACTGAGTGTGCTAGCACATTTTCTGCTACCTACTGCTTAAAAAATTCAGAACATGCCAGACTTGGACAAACAGCGGCTGGCTCTTTTTTCCTCCTCTTAGGCTGTGGCTCAAGAGTCAAGGCCCAGAGGTTACTAATATGTGCAGGAGTAATTAATTCTGTTGAGTGCAGTGAGATGGTTCCTTTGTGAGAGTTGGTGGCTAGATATTTACAAACACTCACAGATTTCTAAATGCTCTAGATATGTTCTTTTGAAGTACCTGAGTCAAATGGTTGTTGCTTAAGTTCCCTCTTAGTTCTTTCAAAGCTGGTCTTAAACATCTGTGTCACCGAAGCTTCACTATACTGAGAAAGCTCAAAATTGTGTTAATTGATTTATGCAACTCTACTGTCACTTAAAGGCAGCATGAACAAAGCTCACTACAAGTGTCTTGACAGGAAATAATTTTTTTTAAAACTGATTTAATATTTCTAGATCCAAAATTTAAATGGCAGTATATACATAGAGACATCTCTGCCTATAGATCTTGCAAAGGGAGTAAGCAGGAGAGACAGAGGCAGGAGAGAAAGGAACTTAATTAGCTCTGCTGGGCAGATGAGCTACAGGGGCAGAGCTTGAGAGAGCTGGCCCAGATTGTGGAGGAAATGAGAGCACTAGGAACTGGCCTAGATCTACTGAATTACAGATGAATATCCAAGGCCAGAGATTCCCTTTCAGACAAGGCGTGCACACAGGTTTTAAATACCTTCAGCCTGAATGTTTTTAGCATCTTGCCAACTCATTTGTTGCTGTGTATCTGACTGCCATGTGTGCCTGACTGCTTTAGGATTGCTCTCCAGTGCACGGTGATAACCCCTTATTCAATTACACACACATTGTTTTACTTTCCTGCCAGCTTCTGAAACATAATGTTCTATTTTTTATAATAGCTTACCTATATGCAAACCATAACTAAACATATATAGTCTGAAACAGCTGTCTAAATAAATGGGGCAGTATATGTAAATGTATCGATGCACTGACACAATCCTTTATAATTTTGGTGTGTATAAATATATGCAAAGTTTGCATGTGATTTGCTGTAAATTTACTGCTAATAAGGAACATGAATGCTCTGACTATGGTCTGAATAAAGATACAAACTTACTATTGAAGTAAATTAAGTGAGAGAAGAAACAGCACTAATTTGGCTATTGCCACAACTGAAAGCAGAATTGTTAGAATCTCACTGCGTGCTGTCTCAGGCAGAGCATGTATGAATTAAAGCAGCTCTTCCAACTTAACTACACTTCTAACAGATTTCTTGGAGGGGATATGCTTACTGCTGGAATAAAAACCCCAGCAGCATAGTGCAGTGGTGAAACAGGTATGCTGTAACCACAGAGGGCAGTCTATGAAAAGCGTTCTTGCATACTGTGGGTGGAAGGCCTATGGCTCTTGATTTCAGCAGCCTGCAAAAGAAATAGCAGTGGTGACAAGAGAGATTATTTTTTCTGTTAACACAGTTTATGTTTTATGGCAGTTTAAGAAGGTAAAGCTCTTTTAGAGGAGCACACTGTGCCTGATTCTTTGCTAGGTACTATTCTGGGCATTTGTTTCACTTGGGAAAGGTAAGTAAATGCTACCTCTGCGGAGCGTAACAGTCTAGTAATAGAACAGTTTGGAAGCCATGTGTACAGTGTGAGTACAGGTGGCTCCAGGCATTGGAGAATTGGGTGACATTTTAAGCCCTGATCTTTTTTTTGAGCTTGTAATGTTCACTGCCTCCGAGTGGCTTGTTCAGATCCTCAGTCCAAACGAACCTGCTGCACTAGAGCAGGATTTCTTCCACCAGAACTAACGATTGTCAGTGATCCCTCCGGAGAACTTCCAGTCAACACAGCAACAGGCACCTGGGAACATCCTCAATGAAAGTGACACAGGTTGCAGATAAAGAAAGCCACATATAAAGTGCATGTTGCGGGGAGTTTTTTTATAGCACTTGAGAACTCAGAGATTTGCAGAGTTTAAATATTATAAAATGAACTGTTTTCATAAAAGCTGCCAAGTGTACGGGTAAGTTTATGAAGTGTCATCCAGTTTTGTAGCACTGGTTGAAAAGGCAAACCCACATTAGGGAAAGCTCTTCTGTTACACTGAAACACCATCAAAAACAGTTTAAAGTGTTTTCAGGCTGTTTCTGAACAGTTTGCTGCCTGTTCTGGACACACCTGTGTCTTTGTTAAACAAGTATCAATGATGCTGTAACAGACACATTAGGGTAAGGCCCTCTCCTATTTGACTATTTTCTCTCCAAAGCAACAAATCATAAAAAAAAAAAAATCAGCCAGTCTCATTTCAGCATATTATAAATTATATGTGGTTAATGCAGTCTATAGCAGAGACTACAGACTCTTCTAATAGCAGTCTATTCTCAGCCTAGAGATTATGTTCGGGAGATGTAATCAAAATCCATTAAGAGGTGAAAATTGTACTGCAAATCTTGGCTTATAACCATCTCGCTGTGATATTATGAAGTTATTACCAAAAGGCCGATATCTTCCTGCTCTTTCTTTTTACTTGATGTTACAAAGGCTAAATTTTATGTCCTCCTGGGAAGAAAATAATTCTTCCAAGGTCTCTGAGGTCATAAAGAAAGAGTGATAGAAATGTGATCATAATAGAGTGCTTGGAAATATGGAAGACCTGTTGATCTCTTTGGGATCAGTAGATTGTCTAAGAAATAAAGGGGTTTATTTCAGCTTCACAGCTCCTAAACCACTGTGCTTTCTCTTTCATTTGTTTGTATTGATCTAAGCATGCAGCCAACCTCCTTTCATAAAGCAGCAATATACTTCAGAAGCAATGGTGACGAACTCTAATTAATTAAATAGACTTATGAATACAGGGCTTTAAATGATGAAAGCATTCACTGCAGGATCCTTCCTGCAGCTGTGAAAAGATCGCCAGTGGAGTGCTGGTTTTGTACCGAGATGTTAAAAACACCACATCATGTTGTGTCGTTAAGTGTCATTTAGATTAATTCTGGGCGAAAGATGCTGTTGGGTAAAGAAGCTGCATGATGTTGTAGAAACAGAAAAACAAACAACTTCTGGTGGTTCTGTTTCTGTGTTGTATTGTTAATAAAAGCAGTTTTGCAGCTTGCTTACCTTCCATTCAGCTGTCAGTAACAAGTCCTCCCTGCAGTGTATGTGCGAATGTAGTTCTCGTAGCTGTATGCACCCACCCAGAGGGATGGTCTGGGAGACTTTGTATGTGTAATTGCCACACCAAGAAAGCAAAATAATAGTATTCCTTGTTACAGTACAAACTTCTGGTTCAGTGTGGGAAGAAACTCACTTTGTCGGCAGTTTTTCACTCCATCATGTGAGAGAGAGAAACTCCCCCAGGTAGCTCTTCTCCTTTGATAGATGAAGAAAAAAGAATTCCTCCTTCCTTTGTGCTTCCCAGCATCTCACCCACTAGACCTCAGAATGATACAGTTCTGCTCAGGGTTGGGCTTTTTCTGGGTGAAGCAAGAAGGTAGAGGGAGGAAAAGGAGTCATGGCACAGCAAGAAACAGATTAGAAAATGAGCAATATATCCAGTTGTATTATTATTGCAATAATTTGTGCTGGGGTAACAGCCAGGGGCTCAATTCAGGTCCTGATACTAGGTCATTTGTACGCACCCATAACAACACCCCTGATCCAGAGACCCACAATCTAAGATTCAGGATTGTATGAAGCCCCTAGTACATATTTCAGTATCAAACACTAGTATCCTGCTCTGATTTTCCAGACACTGTATCAACAGTATCCACACAAAACAGAATCCACACAAAACAGATTTCTCCAAGACTTTAATGATCAATTCTGTGCCAAATTTTCTATGTCTCATTTTGTATGCCATATCTGTAGCCTCCCACCGCTTTTATTTTTCAGTATCCACACTTGAAGCAAACACAATAACCACTAATTACACTAATTTCAGACTATATAACATATTTCTAATTTGTTGTTATTGCCTTCTACTCTTAACACTAGTTACAATTACCAATGGTGTATTTGTTCCAAATGTTTTACACTTCTTCCACACTTTGTTTTACAGCCTTGTTTGTAATATGGTAATGTGGTTTTGTAATACAGTCTTTTTTGTAATCTTTTTTTTTTTCCCTAGATCAACTAGTAAGAAATCTGTGTGATATGGAATTATAAAATTAAGGCCACTTTGGACTGGAGATTTCAGATGGGAATTTGTGAACAGCATAATCGTAATGCACACATATGCTCCAATTCATGAGTATGGTGGGAGTTCTTTGTAAGATCTCATTCTGTCTTTGCAAAACTAAACCACAGTGCTGTAAACATACCCTGGCGAGTTTTTCTTAGCAACTGAGAGGCTGCTGGTAAAACAGAAGAAAGAAGATGAAAGCACCGCACATTTATACAGCAGTTGTCACCTGCAGCATTCTAGTGCACTTCACTCAGTGAATCATAAGAAACACCGAGTCACTTTTCATCTCAGAGAACCATTACATACAGAGTTGGGATAATAAAGCCATCAAACAAAAAATGTTAATTACTTGGCCATGATGTAATTTCATAACTTGAAGATGAGGCTAACCTGAAGTGATGTTAGAAGTTCCTTATTCTGACAGTCTGTTTGACACTTAATGGCCTGGTCTGAGTATTTCATTGTCTCACAAAAACATTGAGGAGAAGTGAGCTGGTTTCCTTCCAGCGCTCCTGTGACATGCCACATTACTACAGAACTTCCTGCCCAGGAAACTCTCATTGGTTTGCAACAATATTTTCTGCAAACTCCTGAGAAGGAAACCTGTATTATCTCTACAGCACAGGAAAGGAGGACAAGGCATTGAACAGCTATTGACTTATTTCAGGTCATGCAATGTCAGTAGGTGCCCAAACTGATTATTCCCCAAACAATATTTAGCATGGCAAGGACCTGTCAATTCTTTACAAGACAAGAAACACTAAGATGGGAAACTGGCCTTTGAATGTTATTCTGATACTATTTTTGGAGTATTATTCCAGAAAGATGCAACAGCCACCTCAGCACAAGTGTTATTAATAGCTCCTGAAGAGAAAATAAGAAGCTTTGACACTGTCAACACTGCAAGCAGTCTTGCTGCGTTACCTTCAGGGGTTATTTTGTTTGCCTTCTTAAGTGGAACATTTTCTCTATGGTATTGTTTTGCTTATTTGTTCTGCAGTTGGTTGAAAGGAAATATATCGTATGTTGTCAGGTAGGCTGAGATAGAGCGATGTTAACTGTCACAGGGACCCAAACCCACCTCAGACTGGCAGCTCACACACCACGGTATTTGTGATGAATAGACACTGGCCCTCAGAGAGATTATATATTATAATTTGAGGTAAAAAGCTTTAGATCTTTTTGAAACGCTGATCTTACCCTAAGTTCTTTTCTGCTAGGTTTTGTGAGTTTTAAACGTTCTTCAGAACCCAGGGGATGATACCAGAGGATGCCAGGGACTGACATTCTTACAAAAGCCACAGAACGTGTGAACAAATTCAATACAAGTGATGGTTTCTATAGAAGTAGCACAAAGGTTTTGTTACAGTGAACAGTAAAAACTTCCCACACCATTTAACAGTTAACCAAAATGTCTCTGCAGTGTACTTGGCTTTGTAATTTCTGTTTTCAGTGTATTACAGCATGGAATACCTCAGTGAGGTGGTTGCTGTTCTCTTCATTGCTCCCACAACAGACTACAGACATTTCCAGATCGCACTGATGGCTTGAACTGCAACACAAATTAAAAGCTAGTTAATATAGCTGTATAAAAGGAGATAGGTGATCCCTGGTGATCAGTTCTAATTCTCTATGAACTTTCTTTCCTAATCTAATGCCATCCTAATATGTCTGTTAAACTAGAGCCTTTGGTCAGAATGGATTTTCTTATGCAGTACTTGGATGTGTCCCTAGTGATCTTTAGGTAAGAATGTAAAGCATTCAGTCCTTTCAAATGCAGGATGATTTTGCTTTAGACATTGTGCAGTTACAATTTGCAACCTAAGAGTATATTTACAGCATAGCAGACCCCTGGAAACATTTTATGTATATTATTCTTCCCATTATAAAGGGTTTTGATCTATGACTTGAATAAATAAATAACCTCCACTTGATTTCAGTGAATATTTTCCTTCAGCATTTTGCAGCACTGAGCCAGAATACTTGCTGTCATCCCACAAGCAGATACATTGCAACAACCATGAGTACTTTGAGCCAAACTGTGGACAAGTTTTGTATGTTGGAAGCACCAGTCCAAACATTGCTCTCTGGAGAGCCAGAAGTGAGGTCCTTTGCCAGAGTGCAATGCCAGCAGCACACACACAACCTGGGAAAATGGCATGTAGAGGCCAGCGAAGACACCTGGTGCTCAGGAGCCTACTGCTAACACTGCTGAAGAGCAGCAAGCTTCAGGCTGCTCACACTTCCCTTAGTGCTCCTAAAAGGCAGCAACATTGCCTGGGGACATACATAAGGTGACAGAAAGAAAGTTAGTAACAGCTTTCGATTTTTAAGTGTGAAAGAACAAAACTTTTTGATTCAGTTCCTGTTCACTACACTGAATCAGAGATACTGTGAGACTGAGAAACAGATACAACCTTGAAAACTAATTGCACTGCACCTTAATACTGGAAAATTTTCTTTCAGAAAGGTTGTTGTGCAATCTGGGATATGGGATATTATTCTGCTTTTGTCATGACACTGCAAATTGATCAGATGAATGTGTGGAGAGGAACTGATTGAGTACTCTGTGCTTGGAGGTTTGAACTAATAAGTGACAAACATAAATGCTGTTTCTTTTTAGAAATTGCTATGTGCAATATTGCTCAGCCTATGAATATAGTTAAAACCAAAGGGACTCTGCACACCTTCTGCAGCACATCAAACATCAGCTTCCCTCAGCTGGGACCTATGCGATGATTGTTTTAAAAGCCTTGCTGGAGCATAACTTAGCTTGGCCCAAACACTCCAAGAAGACAGTTCATAGCAGAGCTGTTGAGGAAAAAGAGGATCAAAATATTAGAGAGCCTCAAAAGAAGGGCAAGTTAACAACAAAAATGAGCTAGAATAAGTTGCATAGCAGAGGAATTATTTCTAGCTAGAACTTACCTGTCCCTATACAAAATGAGATCAACTGATAAATTAATTCAAAGTGAATTCTGTTTTTTCTCATTGGTCAATCAGTAAAAGAAAAGGACAAGTAATTCACTTTGGCCCTTGAAGCATCTCTTGATCCCAGGAAAGCAATGGTATCAGCCTGCTTTCTTCCCTAATGTCTCCAGAATGCAGCAAGAGCTACAGTAACACTGTGTGCAAGAGAAAGCCTGCCAGGACTCCTTGTAGATGCCAGACTACCTTGTTTAGCTCTGGAGTTAAAACAGGACAATTTCCAGACCTTGGTCCCAGGTATGTGTGTTCCTAAATGAAATAATCACAATCCAAAGCCTATTTTGCTAATTTAACAAAGGAACCAGATCCAGATCATGGCATATTCAGGTAAGGTCTTTCCTGGAATATAATCCCAAATCACATCAAATTAGCTCTCAGATATCTGCAAAGCATCTGACAACCTGAAACAGATATCATTCACAAATTCAAGAACTCCCCTGTTCATTCCTCTACAATCCATACAGGGTGAAATTCCCACTGGGAATATGCCCCTACAGCACCAACACATGGCTGTTAATGTGCATTTACCAAATAACAGCCTGCACAGAGTTTAAACCCCTGCGGGGCCGAGGAGGTGAGGGCTGGGACAGAAATGTGGTCCTCCATCATGGGCTTCTTCACATTCTGTCTGTAGCCAGAGCAGAACCAGTGGGTAGGTGCACACACACACGCAGAGGTCTGAATTTTGGAAACTGAGCAAGTTTTTTAGTTCAGACGCAGCTGAGGATTTATTTGATGGGACTGCAACAGCTGTTTGAAGCATTCCCAGAACCCATTAAAGGCTGAAGAGTGCCCCAGCACTTTAGACTGCAGGCAGTCTAAGCACTCAGAATGGATAAAAAATTAGAGCTAGCCTTCTATATTAAAAAAACATCCAAACCTAACCCCACAACAAAACCCAAATGTTCTTACAATCTGGTGAGCCTTTTGTGTGCTGTCCTCTCTCCATGCTGTTCAGCTGTGTTTTTCTTATTTGCCTGTGGGAGGACTGTTCCCTTGGCTACCACTGCTGGCCTCTCGTAGTTGGCATTTCAGGACTCAGAGCTAACAGGATGAAAATATTGTTCTTTTTTCTTTTCATTCCTGCAGGAGTGTGGGCAACATAACTGGAAAGGTTTCTGGTAGGCAACATCTCCAGGTGATCGCACTGCATCAAGTTAGGTGGTTTTACCCTGATGCACCCCTCCCTCTGGGTGCTGCTCCAGTAAATCTCTATATTTCTGCTGGCCACTGCCTTGTCAGAGAGGTGCTAATGGGAGATGAGGTTTGGGGCTTGTTTCTCTGCCCTCCTGCACAGCAGATAGCAAACACTACCTTCAGCTGCTCCAGCCAGATGCTATTTCTTTTTACCCAGATGCATCATCATCATCAGTACATCATGAGGAACAACACACACAGCCAGTCTCGTGCTAGCAGGAGGGGCAGGTCACAGCAGACACAGCTAATATCTGGGAGCTATAATCAGCATCTCTTAATCTTTCAGGCTTTCTGTATTAAGGACATTGTTGCTTTTGTATTAGAGGAATGAGAATAGTCTTGTTTCCTCTCAAGACCTCAAAGTTCTGCCTTCATTTGCCATCAAGTGCTCCACAAAACTGTTTCATTAAAGCCTATGTGCAGTGACCTTTGCACAATAACCTGCTCTCCAAAGTCCCTCCATAGTCTGAGGCTGCTCTCATTTAAATTACTGTCATGCTGACGGAATCAAATACATCTTTTTTTCTACCTAAGTGCCTGGAACAAGCAAGTGTCCTTCTGCACTCATGGAACACAACAAAGGGACCTTGATTTAGAGGGCAAGGTGAGGCTTGCTGTCTCTATGGAAACTGAAGACCAGTCTAATGACACAGCAGAAGAGGAAGCAAGAACACAGGTCCATCAGATGAACAGAAACCATCAGATCTCAGACAAAAGTCGCGAAAACAAGGCAATTAAAGTGGTGAGTGGATGAAGGATTGTATGCTAGGTAGCTGGGAACCTGGTAAGGACTCGTGATTTGTAATTACCAAATCCTGTGGCACAGCAAAAGCAAATACTGAGACCACTAATCTGTTTTGGGAGAAAAAGAGGAAAAGTAATAAATACAGAAAGACTATACTGCTTTTATATTTTTTCCCCATTTTTTCTGTTGTGGCTATACTAGAGGAAAATAGGAACAAATCTGATAACTCAAGGACATGTCTGGTGCACGTGCTAAACAATCCCATCTTTGTAAGCAGGGTTGCTGGCTTTGCCCACCAGAAAGGTTCAGAGGATAGAGAAGGCACCTTGGAGAGGAGGAACATGGGAGGCATTAGTGGAGGAGCTGCATTCAGGCTTTATCTGTTTTCCAGGAATTTGCACCATTCCTGCATAGTCCAAGAACAGAGGGAAGGTGATTAGCAGGTTGGTTTGCTGAGCCTGCACGATTTACGTTGCACTTGTTGTTGGGAAGATGTGAGGGCTGTAACCTCTCTTTTCAGAGGCCAAAAAGGTTAAACCATAGGGTCTTGCTGCTCAAAAAGTGTTAAGACCTCTCCTTCACTTTGGCATCCAAAAGCCATAACCAAAGAACTGCCCTGAATCCAAGAGCATGGAAGTGCTGGGGGTCCAGTGAGTGGGTCCATCAGGTTAGGCAACCAGCCCAGACTGTAACAGCTTGTATCTTCCTATTAAACAAATCAAACTCTCCATTTTATTTCTACAAAGCCTCTCTCTGTTTTGCAAATGCAGCTGTTCCCCAGTAGCCCAATCCTTTGTGATCACCCCATGACCTGGGACTCTGCTTTTCCTGTTTTGTTCAAGAGACACTACTTTCAAGTGTACCACAGCCCCGTTCAAGGCACAGCAGTGCACACTCACACACTCTTCAGTGTATCAGCCACTGCTCACCAGTGTTCTGTCATGAGAACATCATTGTATTTAGATGCAAAAGTCATACTCTCATCATTCTTGCAGATGGCACAAGGTAATTTTGTATGAATGTTCTCCTGGGGAAATAAAATTTTATTGCAGTATGAGTGATATTAAAACGCACCACACTGGGACACTAATATGCATATTAATAATGTATGTGCTATATAGAAACCTAAGCAAATTGAGCTAGAAGGGGCCTTACAGTTATGCAGTCTATTTTTCTGTCGCAAGACACAATTATCTCTATTTATCATATCAGACAGCTATCTGCCCTGTCTAACCTCTACTGGAGGCTCCACGATCGCTGCAGGCAATTTTGTGCTTACTGATCTTTCCAGCAGAAAGCTCATTATTTCCTCAACCACCATGAATACAATGAATGAACGTAGTAAAAGCAGCAAGAACAACCCCATGCCAACAGCAGAACAGATGCAGAAGTCTTGACAATCTAAGGGAAGCCCTACTTGGTTCAAGTGCTTATTTAGTTCAAGTTGACTACAATAGGGAATTGTCTACAACCAGGTGAAGAACAACAGTCCTTTCAGCATGCTGGGAAGTACAGACAAGATACAATTCCTCAGCATCAGAAAGATAACTAGCAAAGGGTCAATGTAAAAATGCAGTTCATCACATAAATTAGTAGCCTCTTATAGCAGCGATAAGGATTGGCCCAGATTTATTTTTCAACTGTGTCAAAGTGTAACTGCTCTTCATTTTATTGTTAAGTGCTGCTATTGCAATAACCTGCTAGAAATTAACTGCTTTATTTATTTATTGGTAAGAAAAGAGATTTACCTGCCATGTGGTATGCTGCTCTTTTCACACCAGTACAAAGACTGCACCAGAAATCCCAGCCAGCTGACTAATACCTGTAATGAGAGGAAAGGCAAATAGTGGAAACCTGCTGCTCCCAGCTGCTGTCCTAGGAGAGGTGCACTGCATCCTGATTTTATTTAAAATATTTTTATTTGAAAATGAATGCTCTCCAGTAGCTGTGGTCCAGTTCCTCAGAAGAGAGAGCCCATGGCAGTGCCTTTTGCTGGCACAGCACAGACAAGGGGCCAAAGCTGTTGATTGACTAAGCAGCCTGAGATGGTTTTCCAGCCCTACTCTGGTAAACATGCCTCTAAAGGTTTGTTTGATGAGATGGAATAGGGAAGAATACATTTTCCTCTGCAAAGATGGCTTAATATATAATTTTTTCAGCCCTAAACCTCCCATTTCAGACAAAGGAAAATGGAGGAAGCCCAGGACTGTATGAAAACAGAACTCACACGCTCACCCAACTCAGTAAAAAGGCTCTTGGTGCAACCTGAGGGCTCATCCCATTTCCTTTCAAGCACCTCATTTAGAAGAAGGCCTCAAAACCCTTTCACTGACACAATTCTCTTAGATTTCCAAGGGATAAACCACCAGATTCCATTTGTACATCCTCCCATTTCCTCTTTGCTTTCGAAGTCTGAGCTGCCCTTGTCAAGTCAGTGCTGCCTTATCACCCTCCCCAGAAGGGCTTCAGTCATGTACATAACTGAATTAATATCCACTTCATCCCTCATGTCCCAGAGTTCACAATTTAAAATCCCAAGTGCTAGATTTGTAGCTCCAGCAAACACTAGGAGGAATTGCCAGACTCTCTATCATTCCCAACCCCTTTGGTTTGGGCCTCCCAGCTACAGGCGTGCTCCCAAGGAGCGGCTCTGACCGCAGGCTGCTCTCCTTGGACCTAACAGACTGATGGCCTCAGTCAGAGAGCCAGGGGAAACAGACCATAGTTTCCATTTAGCTCAAATCATGATTTATTGATGCAAGTAATAAATGCATTCTAATGAAAAGCTGCAGAAACCCGTTTTATCATTGACTCAAAAGGGAAATCAATATGTCTGTACATATTAGAGGGAGAAATCTCCATTAAAAAGCAAAGGGACGAGATAACTATGTTCTTCTTACTTGCCAGGATCCCATGGCTTTTAACATGTTTTAGTCTCTGCCTTAAGCTTCTCTCTCAAAAGCTGATGGGCTCATACAAGAGATCAGCCCCATCCACCTGCCCTTACTGACCTCTGGAAACCCACAGGCAATTACCAGATCCTGCTGAGGAGGCACCTTCCCAAAAAGTATGTGAGGGAGTTGGAAGGAAGAGAAAGATTTAGAAAGATTTTTGCCCGTGAATGGTCCAGGGTGACTAGAAGATGCAGTGAGGTTCAATTTGACCATACTGACGCAGTACATACTTGCATTTGCTCACTTAAGAAAATAAAATTACATTGATCTGATTTGTGGTTCCTCTGTCGGGAGATTGAATGGGGCCAGTTCAGACCAAATGAACAATTCTGAGTGAAGCATTTTGTGCAGGTGTCCTTGTTAAAAAAAATTATAAAATTCAAAAGTAACAATGTGAGCCATTAACAGCCTTTTTGCCTTGTGACTACTTGTGGTTTATTTTACTGAAATTAAAATTTATTGGGACATCACTGCAAATAATTTCACTGTTTTCCTTCTGGAACCAAAAAATACAAAGCATTAAACTGGTGTGAGCAAAAACTCCACCAAGGAAGGCAGCAGATATTGCAGGAGTCCACAAATGGCACACACTACCCTGGCTCTAGGAGGCCAATGAGTGCAGAACTGTATGCCTGCAGTCTCCCCCAAACTGCTGCTCATTATAGAGCCTTTTTCTATGGCAAAATCCACTAAAAAAAGTGAGCATTGGCATTTACTGCAACACCTACATGAGAAAATGGTAAATTTTTTCTACTGAAAACAAGGAGCTCTGAAGGAACACTGAAAACAAGTGACTCTGCTGTCATACTTTGCATTCTGCATGTTAAAAGGCTGCGGTGTCAGGACTGCGGGGCTAATAGTAAGCATGGTGGAAAGAACATTAACTGAGAAAAAGTACCTACCTAATACAGGCAGCAATATCACCAGCAGAGACTCGCGGCCAAGTTCACAACAAGCTGGAAGCCACAGCTCTACAAAGGCGTAAGTACAACCTCCGTTTCTCATGGTGCGTGATCCATAAGTGTCATAGCAGCCCTGATAATACAGGAAGTAGCAATGGATTAACTAAGGAATGCAAGGTGTACACTAAGGGAAGCCTTGAAGAAGGCAGGTCTACCTACAATGTAATATTTGTACATTTGCTAATACCTCAGAGAAAAGACTCTGGGGAGGAAAATCTTCTGTGCTCAAGTAGCTACTCCAACAAATCTGGAGTACAAACATGGATCGATGATCACAGCAGAGGGCAGGGTCCTCAGCACCACTTTCAGCTTTGGAAATGCATGCTAAAATCTGCTCTCAACTCCAAGCGACTTATAGCTTGTGGTACTTTGGTTGAAAAACTGAAAAACTTGTTAAAGCCAGATTTAACTAACTACAGATGATGTGCTTTGTTTTCTTTAGCTTCGGTTCCTATACGCCAAAGAAATTTTTAACCCTTTATTTTGACAAGACACACCAGACTCATCCTTGCACTGGTGTGCTGACAAAGCAGCTGGAGAACTCTGCGGTGTGCACTGGCTTGTCATCCAGGGACTCACAGTTTCTCCTGCTTGGCATGTGCCAGGCAGTCCCTGACAGCAGGGGCACAGGCTGCCCAGGGAGCGTGCTGAAAGCATGACAGGACCACACATGGTGTCAATACGGGGATGCTCATGGCAAGCAGGAGGGAGGACTTAACTGAGAACTTACCTACCTCCATTGCCCTGCTGAAAGACTTTCTGTTTTAGCATTACTGCCTCAAAACTCTTATCAGGGTCTCTCCTTTCACCCACTAGTAAACGCTGTCTTGGGAAATCAGCTGTGGCAACGTCTTTGCTGTGTGTTTGGCCCCAAATACAGCTGTGCTATCCACAAGCTAAAGCACAAGACGCTGCAGCAGCACTCTTCATAGAGAGAGGAGGCAAAACTACATGTTCACACTCATACCGCAGCTTGCAGAGTAGACATCTCTAAGTATATAAACACATTTTTCATTATATACTCTGTATATAAAAACACTGCATCTAATTGAACATGCACTGTCTAAAATCAATTTTTACTCACTCGAACTCAATGGAAGTCAAGATAAGCCCATCCATTTTAACCCCTGAGACTAATGTTGCTTCCTCTCTTTCATTAACATGAGTTTAGCACAATTTCCCTTGAAGAGGAAACGCATTAGCCCTGAAGTTTGATTAGTGGTAAACAGAAAACATCCACACCTGTATGTAGGCAGTGGGAAGATTTTCAATTAAAAATGGATTTTAAGAACATAGGATCTCTGTTTTGAAAGGACAAATGCATCTTTCAAGGAATATGAGATATAAAATTCATTTATGCATTGTGTTTCTTCAAGGATAGTAATGCTACCAGAGAATGGAGTATCTTATTTGTTGAAGGGATTAATTTCTGCTCTTTAGAACTAAATCTATTCAACATCACTAAAGAAGTAGTGGAGAGTTTTTCAAAGGCCGGATGATAGAACAGCCAGTGCTTATCATCTTTCCAAAACCAGATCTCTTTTTTTCTTGCTCAGTTTAGGTTTAAAACACAGGTTCAGGGACTGTGGCGTGAGGACCCGTAGCCCAGAAAGACTGAAGCAGGGCTATGCATGGAGGAGCAGGATGATTACTTCTGAAGAAAGCAGAACAGCAAGGAAGCAGTGTCTAACTGAGATAAGTTGTTTTTATTCATTCTTTTTCCAAGTCTTTAATGTCTTTAATGCTTGTTGAAATAAAACATTTGGAAGAAAAATCCTCCCTGATGGTTTAACTTTCTCATCTTTTGGTTAAACTCTAAGGATGGTTCTGCTCCTTATTTGTCAACTTCCCAGTAAAGCCAGAGGAAGGCAAGATTTAATATTCTTGTTACACCTAAAGGTAGACTGTAAGAAGAATTATAATAAAACATCAGCAAGCCTCTTTCATATGCTATAAAAAAGCTTAGAAAAGTACATCTGCACACTTCTGTTTCCTTTTCGTACTGTCTTTCACTTCTCTTTTTCCCTAAATAGAAAGATAATAGTATTAATCTTATTCCTTGCGGCTCTTGTGAAGATTCATCAGTTATTATTTATGCAGCAAAATGGAATAAGCACTGTATAAGTGCTAAGCATCATTACTGTTCTCTCCCTCTTCATTAGCACATCATGTACATCCCAAGTAGACCAGATAAACACAGAAATTAACTGTCCTCAATGTAAGGCAAGTGAGAAAGGTAACATGACTGCTAGAGAGCCACTAATTTAAAATGTTTGCTGTGGGTGATGTCTGTGTCTAACAAAACAACTCAGTAAGTCTTAAAGAATTAAATGTATTTCTTTACTCATTTGAGCAAGTTAGAGTAGCAAAGAAGCTCGGAGACAGCTCTGAGACTATGTCTAAATCAAATATTCTTCATGTTTCCATGTGAGTTGTGCTTTGGAAATGACACACATAGTAATAAACACAGGAAATAAATGAGATCTGCAAATAATCACTGAAGAGGTTTCCAGATTTTAGAATGCAAAACTTACTTGCTGGTTCAGTTGGATTTCTGTTTAAGAAGCAGCTGCTGTGGGAGAGGACAGCCATGGAGGAGCACAGGGACAGCTCTGCGCTGGGGAACACCCTGTGCTGGAAGAGGTAAAACATAAAGAAAAAATAAAAGTAGAACAAAGACAAATTCCAGAAAAGAAGCCCAGTGAATGGCATCTTAGCTGTGGGTGGAAGAGCAGAGGTGAGCAGCCCACAGCAAAGTCAAGGTGTGCAGCACCCACAGCATGTAGCTCCCAGCAAAAAGGGGAGGCCCAGGAGCCCCCCACACTGGAAAAGCCACTCTCTGTTCTCTCTATCCCACCTCCACTTAAATGCTGGCTCCCTCTCCCTTTTCTTTTTTTTCATTGCCATCAAAACCAACTCTTCATTGCCCCAGGCTCTCCAAACCATATGATCATTTACCTCTTCACCACAGATCTGCAAAATGGAGCATCCTGATCTGGCAGTGTATTACAGTGTAGCTCACAAAGCTGATGCAGTACAAAGTAGCTTAAAGACATACTCTGTCTTGGAGTTTTGTCCTGAGCTGCAAAACTCCGACCCTGATTTGCAAGCAGAATTTCCTGCTTCCTCCATCAGCTGAGGGAGAGCCACACACCCTGCTCGAGCTAAACTGGAGCACGTCGCAGTACTGGCAGGTGCTGCACAGCACTGTGGTTTGCAACTGGCTCCATTTTTGCAACTACTTGAATGACTAATCCCCATTTCCATGGGTTTTTTGGTGCAGGAAATTTAGATATCCTAGAAATTTAGATATATAGATAGATAGTCCCAATATCATTGGGACTTCTTATTTGTCCATCTCAAAATCTTTTCATTTAGTCCATCTCAAAGTACAGCTGGTGACTGTGTTTTTACAGCTGTCCAGAATACCATGAGTTTGGCTTTTGGAACAGCTTTCCTTCACTTAGAGATTTTTCATGATGCAGCATGGTGTTATTTTCCAGCTGAGGCTGGCATGAACAGTGCACAAGTACTTAAGCTGAAATAGTCTAAAAGAAAAAGGCTTTTTATACTGCATCACAGTCTGACATAGAAAATTGCCACATTTCTCTTATCAAAATGTTGCAGGGTCGTAATCATGACCACTGTCTGCTCAACCGTGCATCAGCACCCAGCTGGGTATGACAGCAAAGGTGCAAGGGGAAACAGAATGTTGTGCAGAGGTTCTTGCAATTGAAATCCTCCCCAGAAATAACAACTTCATAATAGCATTCTGGTTTGCTGAGTTACAGCGTTTTAATTATCACTGTAGTAAAGCCTAAGACTCCTTCTTACCTTTAACCTGTCTGTGGTCCTGGCTACTGCACAGACTCAGTGAAGAGCTTATCCTGCATAAAATGTTTGTCCTTTGGGCAAATCAAGATGGGACAGCTCATGCATGATGGTTAATGCTAAGGAAGGATGTGTCAGTAAGAGAATGCTTGAAATGCAGTGTGCCTGTATGTGCATACACAGCTCTCCAGGAAGGCTTTAAATAATACTGTTTCTCATGCACAGCATTCTCTAACAACAGATAATAAGAATCGTCATTAGCTTAGGTAAGGAAAAAATGAAAGGGATGCAAAGGTCTGCTTCCTGGCATAAATCAGTTCCCAAAAAGTACTGATGTCCTCTGAGTCTCCCAGGACTGTCCTCTGTGTAAGTCCTGTTGGATGGAGCTCATCCCACCTGCTTCCAAAGCCAGACCTCTGGAGCATATGAAGTACTTACTGATCTGAGAGAACACAGCAACTCCTGTGTCCCTGCTGAGAAGAAATAATGGCAAGCTCTCTGCTGCAGCAATATGGTGTAGGAATTCTGCACTTTTTAAAAATTATTAAAATCTCTGTAAGGAGATTAAGTTTGGAGAAGTTTGGCTTTGTCTCTCCTCTGTGGAGCTGCCAGATGGCAGCTGTGAGCAGTTGAACTGCTGAAAACCCGCCTGCTCCATGCCAGCATTGGCAGGTAACCCGTCCTAACAGGCAATCTGCGAGTCACTGGAATCCTGGAGGAAGAAAAACACCCTTCAGAGTGTAAATTGTAGTAAAGTGGACTGAGGGAAATACGAGCTTTTCACATTTGCAGAGGCCTGACAGTCAGGATATTTGGTGTTTGTTTCCCACATCTGCTACAGATGTCTTAAAGGATTCTTTTATTTGTCGCTCTATCTCCTGTCCTACATGGAAAATGTACCTTCTTCTCTCGTAGTGGAGGAGAGAAGGTTAAGAAAGGCTGAGTGCTGCCAAGATGCCTTCTCAGGTCTGTTCTTGCTTGAGCCACTTGGGCGGCACCACATTAACCGCTCTCTGCCTCAAACCGATACCCCTGCTGCTTCCCCCTGCGTGCAGTTGTCCTGTTAGACAATGCCAGGATTTAGGATTATGATGGAATTCCACCATCTGGGAGGAGGAGATGCTGCACTGCAGCATTGCCCTTCAGAGCAATCAGGTTTTACAGTGACAACCTGTTCCATTGGTTCAGATTTCACTGCAACACGATTACCCTTGTTCATGAAGCACTGCCTGTTTTAGACTAGGCTTTATGTTAAACCCAGAACCCATTTTCATTCTGGGGCTTTAGAAAATAATTTGCACGTTTCAAATTTTGAATTATTGAAGACAAATTGATAGTTTAATTAAGGGTCCATAAACTGTATTTATACAGAGGATGCTGAACCCTCCCTTCTCATTGAAATCCAGTCTCTGATGTAAGGGAATCTGGCTCACAGGTTGTGCTTCAGGTCAGAATTCAGCCTTCAGAAAAGACAAACTCACTTAATGCATTTTAAATGCAAAAGTCAAATCTGGCTTGGAAGAAAGCCCATGCCAGCTACCAATCTTTTATTCTGTCATAGTACCAGACTGTGCTACAGAATCCAAGCCAGATGTGTTTACTAATAACCAAGATTTTCTCTCTAGGAATATGTGGCTACCTGATGGAATCTAATTAACCCTGGCACAGGCAGCTGTCATGAAGAGTATTGAATCATTTCTTGTTCTCATAATTCACAATTCAGGAATGTCTTAAAGGAAAGGAGGAAGGATTCATGGTGAATGGTGTCCATTAATTTGCCTGATCTCTTCCTTTCAAGAGGAATAATCACCAATGAGAAGCCGTGAAAACTGCAGATGGCATGTAAGAATAAGAGTAATGTACATCTATAAAATAAAATGTCCATTTGCCATGGACAAGAGCAAGGAAAAGAAACTTGGTGAAGCAGGCTGATTTCACTCAAAGGTTTTGCTCTGATCAATGTGGTCAGAACCTGACTGTCAGAAGACAAAATGTTCTTTCTTCAAGCAGACCACTACATTGCTTTTTACATGCTCTTCGCATTTCAGAACCTCTCTTTAATGCAGCCTAAACTTCTGGGCTGTTCAAAACATTTCCAGAGAAGTAGAGAGGTGCTTCTCAGCTAAAGGACAATAGCAATTTTTAAAAAGCAAGTTTGCCTTGACTTTTCATGTTCCTAGTAAATTAACTGGTTTCTTTTTCTTTTTCTTTTTTTTTTATTTTTTATGTGTTTCAGTAATGAATAAATGGCTTAGTGCATTTCTTCCATTCAGTCTAGGCAAAAAACATTTAATCCATGCAATGTCTGAATCATATTCCACTAAAATAGTCATCTACAGTTTGTAAGAACATTTCAAGTTTTCTGAGCCTGAGGCACCTCCTTATGCAACAGATTTTCATTCTAATCTAACATGCAGTGATGCCATCCCACAGCTCGGGTAGGATGTTACATACTGCTTGCAGTTGAGATGTTAAATGCCTCCCCCCCCTTGCTACTCTCAGTTAGAGGTGTGCCCATGTACCAGAGACACCTCCCTCCTGCAAATGTTTGATGGCTTTGTTGGAGAGTGGTAGGAGCAAGCAGAGCATCATGAGGCAAAGTTACCAGCAGCTTTCATGATGTGCAGTTTTGGATCTGTGATTACTCATATCAGTACCAATGGACACAATGGATGTTTGCTTGATTGTTTTTCTGCTGATTTCAGTGATGTAGGATCAACACAGTATATTTATAAAAGTGTGAGTTGATCTGCATTTGGTATCTTCCATAAACATTTGTGGGAACTGTGACAGATGGAAAAAATCTTTATGCATCTCTGCTTTTCGGTGTTTACCTATTGTTAATGGTAAGCACATTGTAGTCTTGCCATTTGGGATTCATCTGACCTACCTATAAAACCTATGAAAGGCAGGCCTAAGCCCCAAGACAGCCACCTGGGTCCCTTCCAACAGCAAATGGCAGGAACACATGTTGCTGCAGAGGAAAATATCTCTCCTGGGCCAGGATGAATTGCCAAGTGCTGGTTGCTGTTTATTATTTCCATTGGCTACAGGAGAAATGTGAACAGCTGGAACCAGCTAATTTTTAGACAGTTAAAATAAGGTGAGACAGATCTACCATTTGCAGCTGTATCTGTTTTGCTTTGCTTTTAAAAGATCTGCTTGGCTTTACAAAACATAAGCAAGATTCTTGCTTTCAGAACAAAGTCAAGAAAATTAAAGAAGAAACTTCCTTCCCCCACTGGCACATTGTTATTCTTCCCTAGCTATCTACTACTGTTTTTTTCAACCTCCTTCCTGCAAAGCACCTGGTAGCAGGCACTCTGAGGTAGCTGCTGGATTGAAATGAACCTTCACATGGGTTCAAGATGGAAATTCAATTCAGCAATTCTCATGTGTGAAATGAATACTGAATCATGCACAGTCAATGGCTGAAATGTTTACATTCATAAAGTTTACATCCCTTGCCCTTCCTCAATTACTAGTTTGAAAGAACAACTTCTGCTCCACTAGTCTACGCTGCAGGGAACCAGTGTAAAACTTGTGTTAGGCTGTTCTTCCTTTGACTGGCTTTTGCTTTTAACAAGAGAAGCATATGCAAAGCCCTACTCCTATCTAGTAGGATAGATTGCTCCATTTGTGCGACAACCCATAGCAATCCTTAACTAGAACTGCAAACGAAAGGAGGCCATATCAATTAACATCATTGCTTCCAATTATGCAATGAAGGAGAAAAACTCACCTTTTAAAAACACAAGACTAATTGTAGTAGTTGGTAACTGCAATCCATTTGCAGGACTCTCAGAGGAATCCATAGGTGATGGGTTCTGAGGAGCACACAGGGAGGCGGACAGGCACACACACATGCCAGGGCTGTTTTCTGCTGGAGAGAAGTGACAGTCAGAACTTCTTGAGTGTTTTATTGGCTCCCCGATGAACAGTGTGCTGTAAAAAGTATTCCAAGATAAACTACAGGGAATCAAAAGACCACTGAGGCTGACAGCTTGACCAGGCCAACTCGTGGAAATGATTACAAAAACTGAATCAACAAGTCCATGGACAAACATGGTTGAGTAGGAGACTGTCGGTGGGGCTCTTGTAGAAAAAATGTTCTCCCAGATCTGTACAAGCTCCTGGGAGACAAACCATGGCAAAGCATTTAGTAACCATCTTACCTAACCTCATTGCTAACAAGAAAAACAGTCCAATATGCTTCAGGACCAGGGAGGAGCACAGCAGGTAAGTGGTGCTAGAAACCAACAGACTGTGGTGGAAGGGAGGGAGGACACACTGCCTACGTACTGTGACTGGTGCAAGCCTGGTGTCAAAGGCAAGACTTCCCAGAGGAGACTGGGAGCAGGATTGGATAATGAGGTTACCACATGGACACAATGAAATAATTAGAACTCATAGCCTCTTAATGTGATCTTAACTATCCCAGTATCACTGATGCTCATATGCATAGAAGGATGCTTTTATTTCATAGCAACAAATGATTTATAGGCTAGCCTCCTCATCTGCTCCCTGGTAATTTAGATTAATGGCATTTATGTCTTTTCTTTAAATAAATTTAAATAAGCTTTCCCATGAAGCCAAAAGAAATATGTCTATTGTTCTTCATGCTAATACTATAATTTTTAAAAGTCTAAGCTGGTTTTGTATTCACTTGAACAGGAAATAGGAATAGCAAAAGTGAATTGCATTTGCATTGCATAAAATAAAGATGAAATAACTTTTTGTGGAGTCTTGATATACACTTAGCAAGCATTTTTAAAATTCCCATATTACCAAAATGTACATATACACATTGAGGATCACTAGCTTGTTCAAAGGATAACTTACCTCATTATTATTTATACTCTTTGGCTACTGAAAAGATATGTTTTCTTCTCCTTCCAGTAAGATTCTGGGTTATCTCAAAGGACCGTAGTCAGACGTTAGTTCCTGTGGATGTGACTCCAGCAGTATAAGCCTTCTTGTGCCTTTCCCCTAGAGGATAAGAATTTTATGCCCAACATTAAAGATGGTCACATTTTTAGTACAACTTGCAACAGCTCAGTCTTTCTCTCTGCAGGGTGGTGGTTCAGTCCCATAGGAGGACTGCACATGGTCCTTTACATAATCTGGCAGATGCATAAAATCATCTTAATTAGAGATAATTTTATACATTCAGGAAAGTAGCCTACTGCCTGATTAGCCCTGCAATACTAGGTACAGTACCTTACCCATAATCTGTGCTTCAAGTTCTTTATTTCATTCTGGTGATGAAGTCCACAATGGTGATCAGAAATCCCAGCAAACCCTGATAATTTAGGCACCAAGAGCCAGTGGCCTGGTGTATTCAAGGAGGTAAGTGGAGAGCAGCTGTCAGGAGTAAGTGTGCATGAGGCAATGGCAGTACCCAGGCTTTACAACTGGAAGCCTTCTCTTGCAATATCAGAATGGGACTTCGTCAGCTTTTTTCATCAGTGGTAAAATGGAGAGATGATCTGGTTTGTTAATTGTCTGGAAAGAGGAAAAAAAAAACATTGCTACAATTTTGTTGAACAAATTTTTTTTCATGATCCACATATTCATATTGCTAATTAATTGACATTCCAAGCTGTCCTTCACATTCCCTGGGAATTTACTTCACTCTAATCATACAGTATCTTTTAAAATTTGACTTGAATGAAGCAATTTTTTTCCCGATCTAATTCTGGTTGTTTCTAATTTGGAAGCCAGATATGTCTTAGCACATCACTAATACCCCTCAACACTCTTCAGTTTTTATTTGGCCACTGAGAAATTCTTTAGTGGCTGAATGTCAGGTTTTAATTATATGGCTTTGCCGGAAAAGGTGTTTTATTTCAGTCTTTTACCCTTCTAAGCCACATAAACAAAACTGGAAAATTGAACTGCTATATGAAAAATGAATATTGGAAGACAACATGCATACAATGGTAGTTCACATACTTGTTCTATCACTTAAAAATCACATGGTGCCCAAACTTGCATCATGGTACTGTTGAAAACACCAAATCATTAGGATCACATTCTGGAACTGTGCTGAGGGAATTATGATGCAGTTTCTCTGATAACTGGTATGTATAATTAGGTTATATTTCATTTAAAGAAAGCATCTATCAAGATGAATTCTGACTCCAATCACATTAATTCACATTAAGTAAGATTTTTAATTACATTCAGGTATCTGGAGCTGCAGCAAAGTGCTTAATTCACGTGGTTTGGTGGAGAAGTAGGCTACAGTAGGTTTTATAAACCTCACTTCAACATCCTTAAGATTGGTCTGTCTTTCTTTTCTCTTCTCCAGCTCTCTCCTCAGCTCTTCCAGCCTGTGTTTCAGGGTGCCTGTGAGCCATACAGATATGATAGCGCAGCCCTGAGGCTGAGCAAATGCAGATTATCAGCAGAGAGTCAGGGCTTTGCTAACCCATTGTTTGGAGATGGTACTTACCCAGCAAGCACAGAGTGAGATCACGTCTGCTCATAAAAACGTGTAGGCAGACCATTAGATATCAAGGTAATGTCAATTATTCCTCCAAATTGCTGGCACATAGAGAGAAGCAGAAATGAAAAGCAAATCTGGCCTTAACACTCTGTTTATGTGTTGTGCTGTTCAGGGCTCGGCAAATGTTCTCAGCCAGCAAACCCACAGGGAATCTTCTTAAGTCTGGCTATCAGGCCCAGGACCATAAATCATTGTACTAGAAATAAGTAGCAGTGAAAAACATCATCATTATTTAACATTGTAGAGCTCTATCTCCAGAGAAAATACAGTTGCTACAGGGATGAAACACAGTTATGGATTTGGGATTTATTTGTGTCATGGCAAAAAGAACCTGGGCCATCAAGTACATACAGAAGATTTTAGTGAGACAACTCAGTGGGAGCTTCATGCTGTTTTCGTAGCCTGCCACGCTGACTCCAGCCTCCAGCTATAGACTGTACTTATGTACTTCTCTGGAGTTCCTGAAGAACACTTCTGAACGTGGAAGCTCAGTGGGAAACAGGGTCCTGATTCCCTTTGATCCTCCATCTACACCTGCATCCTGGCCAGATGGAAGCACCTCATGCTAGTGGTACCCCTGAGAATTTTCCAGTGCTGGTCTTGCACTGGAGAACACAGACAGAGCAGAAAATGCCATCCATCCTTCCTAGTACAAAACAAGGACAAAATGTTTTTTAGTTTACTTATTCAAACGGCACAGCACCTTGGCAATTAGTAGTTTAGGGATTTCTCATTCTGCCGGGTTTAATGAACATTAGTGATGTTGAGGAACACTGCTGTGAATAGCCAAACTGCTGTAGTTGTTTATCAATGATAATATAATTATATATTCATTGATATATAATCAAATGATAATTTTCAATCTAGGTCAGGAACAGTGGATTAAAAAAAAAACAATTTATGAAGCAGTACTGGGTAAAATACAAGTCTTGCTTAAAAACCAAAAGGAACACAGGGGAAAGCTATTACACAAGATATTAACTTAAAGAATTTGCTCTTTAGACATAATTCAATGTCTTTGTGAGGCATTCTATAACATTTTAGTACTGTTAATGCCACAGTATTTGATCAGTTTGCACAGTAACAATCATACATTAACACAGCAAACAGTTTTGCCCTGTAATGTTTTCTCCTAAGATTTTCCCCTAAATCTATATTCACATAGGTATCTTCTTTAAAGTCCTTAGATAGGAAAGTAACAGCAACATAGTGGATTATCCACTATCCACCAATTTGGATTCATTCCAAATGAAACCAAGTCGATCCCAGTTTTTACATGGATTCAAGCCTTTTCCCAGGTCCTGGTATTTTGCATTTTTGTCTACACCAAGATACCAATCACAAATAAAAAGCAGTCCTAAGCCACTCCTGACAATACAATGAGATGTTTACAAAAATAATGAGATTTTTATGTCCTTGGGGTTTGGCAGGGGAAAAGACCCTAGCATGCAGATTTGCAAGCCCTCTCCACCAAAGAGCAAGCAATTATCTGGTCTTTTTTAGTTTCCAGAAAAATGTTTGTTGTAAATCTGGGATTAAGGCCAGATGTGGTCAAATCTGGGAAGGTGAAGTAATTGTTATTTGCTGAGAGTAATTGCTTCCTCTTATGATTACCATAGCAATTAATGTAATTCTCTATAAAACTCTTGGGAATAATAGAGTTACTGGAGAAGAACAGCAAACAAATACCTTTGTCTGCTCTAGAAAACAGATTAGTACCAAACCTTGTTTGTTACATGGACAGCAGGAGAGCTGCATTATCCTTAGCACTTCACTTTCTTGCTGTTAAATGCTTGGCTTAGTCAAAGTTATGAGAGTCAATTAGGTTGTTGTCACTTAGCAACCATAACTGGGTTCAGGAGCAGACAGCACTTGACTACTAAACATTACCACTACAGCATACCTAGGACCGCTCACTGCTGTTTACAAATGGGGAGACTGGGGCACAGAAAAAAAAATCAAAGTACCTTTTAAAATTGTTCACATCCCATTTTTCAAGCTACTAGAGGAATTCTAATAGCTTGAAAAATGCTTGAAAAATTCAATCTTCCGCTAATTTACCACTATCCCATCACCCATACAGATGAGTTTTTGAAGACATGATTGAGACAATTAAGGACACAGGTGAGCACCTGTCTCAAGGCAGCTAGGTGCTGATGTCACCAAAGTCAACTGCGGTGAAACATCTACGTACTGCAGATGTCCCAGTGGACTTCTTCTGTATGTTCACACATACCACCCAGGTGCTTTTGAGTTTCAAGTAGGTACTCAGGATGTCCTTGGAAGAATAGGAGTTTCTGAATGAAAATATTACTGTAATTTTAAATTTCCTGTAGATTATGGGACTTTGGTACTTCCAACAGTGGTAGACTCATCAAACATTGGTGACAAAATATTATTCCTTTGTATAAAAGTACTTCAAGTAACTCCTTTTCCCTCTCCCCAAAAAATCCTAACTCAGTGAATTTATAATAACCTCACAGTCCTTTCTCTGTCTAGTCTTGTAACACGCTGGAAGGGCTGGGGAATGGAGTGGAACTGTACAGCACTAAGGACAGAGTGGACATTCTGGCCCAGACCTTGATACATCCCCAAAGTGCAAATAATTAAATATGTGCTAAGGGTTATTTGAGAAAATAAAGCACAGAAGACAGAAAAATGACTAACTTAGAAGGATCACAATACTTAGTTAAGACTAAAGGCCTAATTCTGATATTGTTTAGAGCCATTCATACCAGGGGCTCTGAAAGAACCAACCTACACCAGTGTATACGAGAGCATCAGGTCCCTTCTGCTTACAGCTGTGACTGGACAAAAGCACTCTCGAATCACAGATGCAGAGCAGGAGGCTCAGGGCCACACAGTATCATCCAAGAGTGAATCAAATGTGTATTTTCGTAGGAGTTTAAAAACAGACTTGAAAAATATTTGACAGATATTACAGAGGCTCCCAATGGAAACAGAAGCTCAGTATCTGGTTGCAGAACACAAATGGATGAGGAGGCTTTTGCTCTGACTAGCATCTAGCTAAACCATCCGGTTCTGGAAGACTGAATAGATGTAGCTGAAAATACCAGTAGTAAAGTATTTCTCATTACTTTTTGCTGCTGAAAAATGCAAGGGGAATTTGAAATGAAAAGGGAGGAAATTAATTTGGCTGGAGCATGCGATGCTTACCTGGTAGTCCTTAAGTATTTTGTTCAGCCCCAGTACACAGAAAAGAAAAATGTCTGAATACATTCAGCGAGGGTCTAACTCTCTGCTTGCTGCACCAGGCAGCAAAGCCATGAATGGCTGGAGTGTGCTGCTGCTGTCTGGGGAAGAGCAGCTTTCTCTCGCTACGTCACCTTGCCGAGTCTGTGGCACTAGTGACCTGCTTACTGAGCATTCCCCAGAGGTTCAGCTTTACAGACATCATCTGCCACAGATACAGGTATGCAGCAGAAAGGGAGTCAACAGATATGAAGTGGAACCTGCAGCTATGGGACCTTGGCAGCTGAAGAGCAATTGCCTTCCCTCAAAACAGCTCAAAGCAGGAAGCAGAAACGCTCCACAGGAAAAGCCAGATTCCTCCCATTGTGATAGCAATATCACAAAAGTCTACATTTACCTGAATCCCTCATTGTACCACCTGTATCTCCCTCTCCAGCCAACTTCCTGGTTACATACCAGCTATGTGCATCTTGTGTGTATTTTTCTTCTTTACCACTCATCCATAGCTTTACCACTCATCCATTCTTCTTTACACTCATCCAAGCTGTCATGTGCTGTTGGGGATCCTCCTTCACATTGAGAGGCCTGTGTGCTTCCAAAAGCCTTGAAGCTCGGTGTCTCTTTATGGAGCGAAGGATTCTGAAGTGTGGGAAAGGGCACAGAGTCAATATAGACAGCTGAAGTAAACGCTTACAGTCCTGTCTAATAACACTCTTAGGCTTCAGAATATGATCAGAGTTCCTGGGAACTGCAGTCACAGCAGAAGCAGTGAGGTGAGAAGTGATCATTTCAACGGAAACAAGCAATATTCTGTAAAGCTGCTAACACTAGGAGCCAGTGGCTACTTAGGGTTTAAAGGTTTCTATGTCTAAATATCTGGTGTTTTGAAAATGAAATTAGTACAAGATCTAACAATATTCTTGGTATATTAGACGTATTAATTATGTTCTATCAAGAAATAAGATGATATTCAAATTCCTTCTAATAATGTAATTAAATCACTAAACTACTATGTTTCCTTATGCTAAAATAAGAAACAATGATTGTGATGATATTTTTGCTTTATTAAGAGGTACTATTGTTTTTAAACTTATGCTCCTCATTAGCACAAAATAATGGATAAGCACTGATCTAATTTTCAGGCTCAATTTATGCTTAACAATATGTTAAGTCTGCTCCTTAACTGCCAGAGATATGTGTGCTTCTGGGTGTTTCCTTACAGTTCCTTTCTTAAGCACGTGCAGCGCTCCTGCCTCCTAAAAATTTGTTCTATAAAAGGCTGTTAAGTGTCTTTGATATTGTGGGATCCTATTCTTCCTACTCATTAGACTGGAAAGCCTGTGTGTTACCCAGACACTTGTTACAATATTCATATTCCAAATAGGTTTCATGATGTACTTTAAGAAGAGCTTAGATTATGAAAGCTACCAGGGATTAGTCTAGCATTTTCCAGTCAAACCCCAGAGTTTTAGGTACTGAACTGAACATTGTGTTCCTGAAAGAGAAGGATAAATTGCAAAAGTGTAAATGTTAGGGGAGGTATGAGCCAGAAGCCAAAACTCCAAATACTTTCCCTTGAATCATCTTATGCTGTGAGACTTGAAATCTGTATGAACACCGTTCCCTTCTGAGGCAGAAACAAGGAAGAATTTGAACTCTGTAAGGCTGAAAAAAACTTCACCAAAAATCTTCCTTTTGCATTTCTGTTGCCATGTTATACACTAAAGAAAATATAGAAGTGTGTGAACGTTCAGATGTGAACACTCAACATCGTGTCATGCTGTCGTGTGATCTGCCATTAAAAACAAGTCACAAGGGTGACTGTAGTGCAAGCATCACCAAGTACCATAATGAACTCTGGCAGCTGCACAAGGATAACATTAAAGCAACCTGCACTGAATTCTTTTGCTACAGTGGCACATCTGCATCCCCTCTGAATAAATAAGACCTGGTTGGAGAATCTTTTTGTCTGCCTGGTCCTTCTTTTCCTCTTTCTTTACATGCTTTTCAAATAGCACAAGAAAATAGATGGTGTATCCCTGGCATTGTGCCTCACAACTTCATCCCAAACAAGCCTGAATTTTTTGCAGATTAAGATAAAGCTGGACCTGGATGTTTATTTCCCAGTGTCCTTGACAGGACATATCAACACAATTTCACAGATTTTATCACTGGTGTAAATGACCAGACAGATCAATGCCTTCCACAGGCTTTCTATGATCTGATGTACGCTGTAGAGAGAGTCCTTTCTAACTCCATCCTTCCCTACTGTGCATGCTTGTTGCTCCTCTGTGTATCTTTTCCTTTTCCTGTATGTTACTGTGTGGGATCAGCAATGGATGCTGAGCATCATTCAGACGCAGCCCAATGATCCAAGAATAAATTCCCTCTATGGGTGTTTGAATCCCCAAGTGTAACTTCCAGATTTAATATAGTCCCATTATATCACTGAAACAGAGTTCTGCAGTTCCATTCTTCTCTGTCCTGGGATATTTTATGCTTTCTCATGCTATTCCAAAAAGACATGCAAGCAGCTACACAGAGCATCATGCTTTGTGATTTTTTTTTTTTCCTTTGGTTGGCTCATAATTAACATTAGTCTACATCCCCTGTCTAGCACTACAGAGTTACTGCTCAGTGCAATCACTTACCACTTCTTTTATTATTATTTAAGATACTGTGGTATTCTGGATAAGTCAGACAATTATTGGAAATGTTACTGCTACCACTGAGGACTCTTCAGCTCCTGATACCACTTACTGCTGCCAAGCTGATAAATATGAAATCACAGAATCACAGAATGGTAGGGGTTGGAAGGGACCTCAGGAGATCATCTAGTCCAACCCCCCTGCCAAAGCAGGAAATATCACCTGTTGATAACATGCAAGGAATATTATGTTCCTCAAGTGGAACAAGCTCTCCAGTTGTGACATACTAGAGGGATCTTTGCTCCCAACTGCCACCCATTAATGTGCCGATCAGCAGCAAAGTGAAAAGTCAGAGCCAAAACAACAAACTCAAAAACTCCTCAAAACTTGAAGGAAATCACTTGCGTGTTACTCACCAGTAAGGCTGGCACAGATTTGCTGTAACTGTTATAATCTTTTTGGTTTTTCTCCACAGAGCAGATGACATTTATGTGAGAGGTATTTTCCACACTGACTGGGTGCTTTAAATCCATACACAGAAGAAAGAATAAAGAGACAAAGGTGAATCACAACTCATGAATGAAAAGTAGAGTCAGAGGGGAAGGGAGTGTAAGAATTAGAGATGTCCCCAGTCCTAGAATGACAGCTCCATCCTCTCCTACCTCCTTTTCACTTCCCTCCCCCACCCAGGACAAATTACTGTCAGTAATTAATCCAAACTTTCACACTCATTTCCTATAAGTGATTTAGATTCCCCCTTCCCAAGTGATCTGATCTCTCCATCTTCAAAATATGCAACTAATACATTTTAAAATAGCCCATGATCACCTACCACACAGAGCATGCCAGCATCATCCCTCTCTATAGGCCCTTGCTTGCTGGATGCATTCACAAATATCTGCCTTCTTCCAAGCTCCAAGGTCTGCCAAGGCAGCGTGTATATCTGAGCTGGCCAAACACTAGGTCACACCACCCAGACTCCTGGTTGCTTGAAGGTTTATAGCAACTTATTTTCCGCAGTCTTATCCTTTCTACTTACTGCCTTAACATTGGAGGTGGGGTGTTGCTGCAGGTTTGGGATTCATATTCACATCGGAGAGGGAAAGGCTTCTGTATCTGAAGTGGTACTTCAACTCCTCAGAGGTGGAAGATTAAGCTTTGAGAGAGGATTTGGGTTACAGTGAGAATTTCTTCCAGTCCCAGGTTTGCTGCTATCAAAAGGGACAGACATGCTTGCTGGTATTCAGCGTGTTGTTTTATTTTGTCTCGGGTAATTGGGTTGTGCTGGTTTGACATTTTGACTCAGCATGGTAAAAAGAGCAGACTCAATTTACTGAAATTTCTGTGGTTGATGGATTTAGGAAAAAATATTGATTATCATTTGCACTGCATTCATTAAGGGAAACATACTTACCTTACATTTGTTTGCAGAACCAAGTAGTCATTCATCAGGAACAAGAGGAGTATCTCGCTGTCCTCCCTGGGGTAAGCCACAACTTTGGGCAGGGATGATTCTAATCAGAGGCCTGGTTTCCACAAGGTTTTTCTGGCTTCCCAGATGAAGTCCAGTCCCATGGCTATTTGAAAGCTATCTGCAGAGCCATTTTGGTACTCTCTTGACCCTACATGAACATCTGAAGTGTTTCCATCTGCTACACACTATGTGAAACAAGGAGAACATAGCAGCTGAGACAATGGCAAAGGACCATGTCATTGAAAGATGTTATCTGTGGAATCAGGTTGCCCTGATTTACAGGTTGCCCAGAGAAGTTGTGGATGCTCTTCCCTGGAGGAAGGGAAGGCCAGGCTGGATGAGGCTTTGAGCAACCTGGTCTAGTGGAAGGTGTCCCTGCTGATGGCAGAGGGGTTGGAACTGGATGATCTTTAAGGTCCCTTCCAACCCAGACTGTTCTATGATTCCATGATTCCATGAATCCAGATTATTATAGTAATCATGAGAATTAACAACATGTAATATTAATCAACCTGCTCTCCCCTGCCATTTCCCTCTAATCCTGGGGGCACACCCTGGGTCTTGCCTCTGCACACCCTTTTGGAATTGATACAGATTTTGCCTGAATGAGGGCTCAGGAGGCTCAGGATGCTGTCCCATCACCACCTTCATGCCCCTGTCCAGAAGTCTATCCATAGCCAACAAAAGCCTGAACAACACATTTTCTCCCCAAACCTCTAGGGGACACTGCTTGTCCCAGCTGGTGTAATGCTAGACACAGCTGATGGAGCAGCAGAAAAAATAATGGTCTTACCATTAAAAATAGTCACACAGACACCCTATTGCCATCAGCTTCTTTTTAACAAGGGGGAAAGGGCAGCTGTGGTTTCATAAGATACTCTTCAGGCAGAGTATCCTGAAATATCAGCTGCAAAAAAGGTGCTTATATGCAGCTCATTGAACTTGCAGTTTCCACTAATCAGTTTCAACACTTTGTGTTGCTGTTGCCATCAAGATGTACTCTTCCGTATATAAAGCAAGGATCTTCGACAGTTTTTCTAGAGGATGCAGACTGCAAAAAGCACAGGAATAATGGAGAAGACTAAAAAGATGTTTTTAAGTAGGAAGTGTGTAACATACCTAAAATCTAAACTTTAGTATATTGGTCAGAGACTTACAGATTGAGAGATATCTGGGTAGATTCTTCCCATACAAAGGCATTTCATACAAAATGTATTATATAGATACACACACACACACATATATATTTAAAACAATTATCTCTACCCGTAGACCATGCTCTCATGCTCACTAAGGAACAGCAGAATGACAGAAAAGGGAAGCTAAGTGCTATAATCCTGTTAACCACTAGAAACCAGCACCCTGTTTCCAAAGATCTATTCCAGAAATGAATGGTGGCTGGGAACTCTGACAGATCCTGGTGTTGATGGTTGTTCAGATCAGTTTTTCTTTTTTTTTTAATAATTTCTCAGTGTAGCAGAGATTCCTTTTTTGAACGAGAAATAATTTCATACAGCTAGGAACTGACTTTCCAAAAACTTATCCATTGCAGAATTCTCTCATCCTCTGCTTTTAATGCAGAGGATGAGA
>NW_010291613.1:0-7649 GCF_000700745.2 Antrostomus carolinensis | reverse complement strand
CCCTGACAGGCTGTCGGCTTAAACCTGCCATGGGCCTAAACCTGCCATGAGCCTAAACCTGCCATGGGCCTAAACCTGCCATGGGCACATTCCCTGATTTGGAACCAACCGCCTCTTGCGGTGCCCAGCGACCCCCGCCCAGAATAACTGCAGGCGAAGGGATCCCCAGGGAAGGCGGCTGGTTGGAGCACGGGCCCCTCGCAAGCAAAAGCCCGTTTCATACAGCTTCAGAATAGCTGCAAAGGTGGAGGGTGACAACAATAAATAAGCTATTGCAGTTTCACCTTTACATCTCTACTAATACCGCCCACCCCAGCAAATGGCTGCTTGACCCTTAATTTAATTGAGGAGCATCGTGCTGGTTGTTTGGGGACCATCTGCGTTCCAAAGCAAGTCACCGTGTCACTGCTTTCTCTCTACTTCAGAAAATAGACTGTAACTTATTATTCAAATTTTATGCTAGGAATACTCAATGAATTGAAGTCATGATCTCTTAAAACACAATTTGCCTTCCATTTTCCCCATGTTTATAGTCTCCTTGTTCCTTCAAAAATCAGCGTAGTCACAAGTAAAGGTACTCCTCCTGCCTATAAGATGTTGTATGGTCGTTTTCCAAACACTTCAGTGCCTCCAGCATTATGAAGATCCCCATATTGATGAGGAAATGAAGGCTCTTGAATCCTGCAGACCCAAATCACTCGGCGGCTCGCAGACTCAGAGACAGCCCTTACACCTCACCTGCTCAGGGGTGCTGGGACACTCTTCTAGTATTGGCTAAAAAGCTATCAGCTTGCGCTTAAATTCTCCTCCAACTGTAAATGTATGATTATTTATAAACATATAAAGCTACTGCACAGGTTCAGCTACAAGTTCAATCATAGTCAGAGCACTGGAAACTTCTAGATGGACATTTGTTTTATTCTTAAATATAAATAATTAAATATGAATAGTTGTAATTCTGCTATAAAATTTAAAAATTACCTAGGTCCATGGTGCACACACACTACTAAACATTTTGCATTCTCTGTCACTCATCCTGGAACATGTTCAAGGTAGAATCTGCAACATATTCTTCTCAGCTTCCCTTGGCTTCTTCAATCACAATTTCTCTCTATCACTTGGGAGGGGAAATAGGTTTTAAACATTTTTAAATATGTTTAAATATTTTTAAAAGAAAAAAAATGATAATTTCTAACATTTGGACAAAATTTAATCATTTCACTAACCACAGGTACCAAATTATTTCTAAAGAGGTCTCCAAATGGTATCTCAACATCTATTACATAAGGAAAATTATTCAGTCCTCTGCAGTGAATGTAGATCAGTAGCTTCTGGTTGCTTGACCCACAGAAATCTATGCACTTCTTCTAAGAAAACCATAAATGAAGGTTAAGAAAAGCTGAGCAGTGCAGAAGCCCCACATCTCTATTGGAGTGTGCTTCTGGCAAGAGACAGACCTGTACAAATGTGGGTTTTGGAAGTAAACTCCTTACAAGCTACTGGGACTCTTTTCTGTCCATCTGTCCTCATGACTGTCACACCAGGTGTTGGTAACACCTGAGATTTTGGAGAAAGCTCAAAGATACTCTGAAACACCCTGATGACCTACATGCCAGATGAAGGCAGAAAGGCATGTCTAGAGGTCTGATAAGAGGTGTAATAATTTCTGTTCACACGTTAACCATAATTAGATAAATAACTTGGTATTTGCGATAATAATCATGACTGAAATAGTTAATGTTTAGTTGAAATTGCTGTCATTATGTTTTACAGCTCTCACTTCTACAGGATGAAAGGAGTGATTCTCATCAGGTTACTAAGGTTACTAAGCCCTGTTACCAGACCTCTCTGTGACTGTGTTTTCCACAGACCATCTCAAGCATTGGAATCCTGTAGTCCCTAACCCAGCATTATGGCAACAAGCAGCTGACGTTGAATCCTCTGCCCACGGCCTGTGGATGCTAGCAACAGGAAGAATTATTGACTATCTTATACACATTTGGCCTACTTGTTCTGAATAATCTACTGGCTATTTCAACTGTCACCTTCTCAAGTTCATATGCCTTTTTGTCCCAGCATACACACAGTTTTGTACCAGTAAAATTAGCTGTCACTCGAGATGTTTTGTAATACACACTGAGAACTGTACAATCCATACAGTGATATGCATCTATAAATGTAGAGGTGTTTTGTACTGGAGTTGCATGGGGGCATAGCTGAGCTTAGCTTAAAGCCTGGAGGGGTGCTACTAGCTTTGCCCTGTCCTCCTCGCACCACAACTCCTATTTACAGCATTTTGTATACCTCAGTTGCCCGTTTCAGGATTTTTATGGGAGTCTTCCATCCTTTTCTACAAGTCTCACATATAATCACCCAGTATTTCTGTACTCAGTATTTCTGTACTCAGTATTTCTGTCTTTAAAGAACAATGATAAAATGGGAGAACAACACCACAAAGAGTTGTTAGGGAGCTGACAGGGGTGAACTGGGATTAAAAAGTGATTCTTTGGTCTACAAAATTGTGTTGAAAATGTTGAAAACAGTTTAAGTTTTTCCCTAGGAAGATTTCTGCATATAAAATTATTTAAATAAAAATTTTAAAATAACTTGCCACAGCAAGTGAAAAAAAGGAAAAACAGTATCTTTCTATGCTTGAATATGTGCTGAGAAAGCCTCCTTTGTTACACACTACTGATCCCTCCTGAGAATATATTTAAATTATCTTTTGATACACAGGCTTCCAACATCTCTTCTGCCTCTCTTCCTGTCCTTACAGAAGACAGACAAGGTCTCTGAGGAATGTTCCTGTTACAAGGGGATCCCTCATTTCATACAAAACTGTTAAAAGTATTCTTGATCTGCTGTCCTAACAAATTCCTCTCACCATCCCCCATGTAAATAGTGTTTCTCGGTTATGGGGAGGATGTATGGCGTTATGTCTGTATATTCTTGGCAAGCAGAGCTGACAGCACTAATTCATACAGGGAGTTGAGGATAATGAAATATTGTTAGTGTTTTGCATATATATTTAAATATAAGCAACTGTAAAGGAACTAGTCTTGGAAGTCTCTTGTGCAAGTAGTAGTTATGCAGTTAAAATAATTACATGTGTTCTAAGTATCAGCATTCTTTTCAGTACAGTAACAGTGCAGTAAATTCAAGTCTCAAGTCCTCACTGACAAGTCATTGCTCTCAACTTGCTAATGACCAAATATGTATCACCATCCTGTTAGAAAGTATCATTTTAATTTGTCTTTGGGTTATCTCAATATTCTTTTTAATTTGGTTTCCAGTTAAGTCATTATCAAAAGCAGTCCATCAACACTTTCATCAGGTGGCACTGGTGAAAAACTTTCATCTTCCTGAAAGTCAGTTTGTACGGAACTTGAGATAATGGGACTTCTGAGCCTCATACATTTCATATCCATTGACTGGGGTTTTTTGTAACTGACTGTTTTCAGTCAGTCATTGCTTCCACCTATATGATGCCTGCACGGTGAATTTGTTGCACGTATTTTTTCTTGTTTTGTTTGCTATGGCACCTAAACCTGCTCAGCATTTTCCAGACCCTGTCTTGCTTTAACAACAGATTTGCTTTGTAAATCATTTGACTTTTGCAACTCATTTAAAGATTCCTTTTTGCACAGCCACAAGTATTTCCAAACCAGTCTGCCTTGCCTAAGGCTGCACCCAACCTACATTGCTTTACTTTGTGCTAACAAAAATTAACCCTACTCTGCCACAGATACCCTCTTTTGCATAGCTGTAATGGACCTGAAGTAAAGCAACTACTATCTTCCCCAAACACTCTCTTTGCAATTAAACATTATCTTTCCAGTCTGATAAAAATGTTGTTGTATTTTAACGTTGGAAAACAAAAAATCTTACACTTCAAAAGGGCAAACTATCAAATGCAACAGCCTGTCTGCCAGCAGGCATCTTCCAGACTCACTGCAGCAGAGCACAGCCATTTCGCAACTGGAGCCCACCTAGTGCACAGACCTTCACACCTGCAGCTGCGGTGCTGATTGCTTCTTCCACCCGCTCCCATGTCCTTTCCACACCTTTCCAGTTTGCCTTCTCTGCCTTTCTTGTTCTACCTCCCCCATCCCGAATAAGTCTTCCAACAGCACTAACTGGCTCAGACCTCTCCCCCACAGATAACAGATTGTACAGGTGCCCACTACAGCAATGAAGCTGTGTGTTGAGGTTTTTGTTCTGCGTGTTGTATATTTACATCGAGAAAAACTGCTCAGCATCCTATGCCTGCAATGTGGGATCAGTCACACAGAAGACCTGCTCTGCAGGGATCTAACCTCCTTTTCCCCCACAGAAAGCTTAAATCTCACTAATTCTAATTATTTTTTTTTTTTAATTCTCCAGTGTTATACAACCCTTGACCACAGCTTAAGAGCCTAAAACTTAATCACATGGTTTTTTTACTCCTAAAAGGCTGCATAATACCAGACTTCTGGAGCACTTTTACTGGTCCTATATTGAAACAAAACCCATTACCCTCTCTTCCCCCAAACCATTACTCTAGCTGCTGAAGTTACAAAAGAAAAAAACCTGAGCAACCTGCTTGCATTTTGTTCTTTCCTTCTACACACATGTGGTCCCCAATGACAGGCTGAGTGCCCCTAACATACCCACCACCTCCTTTTTTCACAGTGAGGTAGTAAACACCCACCTCTCAAAGGTCTAAAGAGAACCCAACCCACCTAAGGCTTCAGAAGCCCTTTGCCCTCTCCCTGTTGGCCAGGGACTTGCCTCAGCCATGAGGTGGAGGAGCTGGGGACACACCTGGGGACACACCTGAGGACATTTGCCCTCCTCATGGATCAACTCGCATGTCCCACTCACACCAGGTGGCACTGTAGGTTTTCACTGTATGCATGCACTCTTCCACCTTCCCCAACCCTAACACTGGTGTGTGCTGGACTTAAAAGCTGTGATTTTCAACCTCCTTCAGTTTCTGAATCCCTAAACTTTTCCTATTTGAAGAGTGGGCTTGTTCAGATATTTGACACAGGGAGACTGCTTTGTACAACTTGTTTTTTTACCTCATTCCTGGCAGTCACCAGAGGAGTACATTAAGGACCCGAGGACTGCAGACCACAGTTTAAGCCACTGGTGAAGTCAGTACCTAGTGGAAGCACGGCCTTTAGACAAGCACAGAGAGAGATTCAGATCTTCTAAGGCTACAAAAAAAAATAATGGTAGAAAAGAGGTGTTCATCCCTTTAAAATCCCTTTTAAAATTAAATTACACAAAATAATTCCCACTTGCAACTCTGATCAATACATTAATTAATACATACTCTTTCTTCTTTCACTGTGCACCTCTATTACTGCTTTTATCTCCCCCATATACTATTGCCTTCTGATGATGTATGTTCTCATAAACTTGTTTAGACTTGCTTAAATTTGCTTAGGAGGGGAATTTCAACTTGATCTGTTTCTTGTGTGCAATACTCTTCACTGACTCTACCCTCATCAGCTCATTTTAAATTTCTAGCAACTGAAGGGAGAGTTTGTTAGTTTCTGAAGGAACTGTTCAAAGAGCTGCTTAAAGCTAAACTGAAAAGCAAGTTACAATGGAGCTAATTATCCCTCAAAATAGTTACATTTTCTTGACACACCACTCAAATGATCCTTAAATATTAAAAAGTATTAAACAGCTAACAGCTCTAAAAGTTCCCTATTGCCTTTCACTCACTGGCATCCTCTTCGGTTGAAGTGTCTTGCTCAACCTTAAATTAGGCCAGTTGAATTTGCAAGGTCAACATCCCAAATTACTAGATGATTATAAAAATCTCTGTTCTGTTCAAAGGCTCTCCTTTGAGGACACACTTAACACTTCCTAAAATGAGGATTGAATCAATGATTCAATTTAAGTCAGATAGAAATAATAGTTATTGTTCTGTTGAATACAAAGAAGATGGAGCCTGACAAAGAAATGGAAAGTGAAGAGTAGTGAACGCTCTATCTGTCCACGTTATCCAGAACAGCCCCACATACACTGCCATCCCACTGGCCTTACAAAAAAGCACTGTTTCTGTGCAAGAGCAAAACCAGTGACCTTGAAGTGAAAAAGCAATTAAACATAGGAAAAGATTAAGTCATTCCATCACTTTTTCCATTTTAAAATACAACATCTTGAACAGAAACACTGTTACCTGTCTGCTGACAACCCATAGCTGAAGAAGGAGACTTATTCCCTGGTGCTGGCTGCCAGTTTCTTCTCCAGTTTCATCTCCATGAAAAGTGGATCTCCAACACATAAAACCAAAAGTAAAGTCTTTAAAATTGAACGTGTCAGATTCCCAGATATAATGACATGATTTCGGTAACCTCTACCATGACATAGTACAAGAGGGGCAATTATTTAACAGTTTAAAACCAAATTTCTTAACATTCACTCCTACAAGAATAATGAGAGAAAAGGATAATATCATATCTATAAAGAGGAAGATCCCACTTTTCCAGGAAAAATGGTAGTGAAAGACTCAGCATCCATACCTAAAATCTGACAGAAGAGGCAAGACGCACCCACTCAAGGGTTCTATATTCCTACTGTCAATATTGTCCCTCACTCCCACCCACAGTGGTCCTGGCTACTCCCAAGACCTACTTACAGTAAGGTGCTCCAAGTATAGCAGTTCTCAATAATTATCAGGAGAGCTTGGATTTATGTCACTCTTCAAAAACAATTGTGCTAGGTTGGGGGGCACCATGGCATTCTGTGCCCTTGTCTGTTTGCTAATCCCAAACCATAACTGTTTCCTTCTAGTGAGAGACCTTTGTGGGGCCCCAAGCAAACCAGGGACAGGGCTAAAAAAGATAACTAGAGCTCCTTAGGAACAGAAGAGGATCCTTATATACATATTCTGAAAGCACAATCTTATACTATTTAAAACAATCTATTTATAAAGTCTTCACGGATCGTTAAATATGAGAGGCACTTCAGAAATTAGCTTGATTTATCATTTCAGCAACAGACGTTGTTTACCACATGACTGATGCTGCAACATTGGATCAAACTAATAACCATTAGTGAGTGCATAGTTACCCATCAGTTTAACTACTTGTTCTACTAGCCAGAGAAAGCATTTTTTTGAGACTACCCAAGGCTTAGAAGCCCACTGCAGACACGGCAGAAGAATCAGGCATTAAAACATCAGGCATTGCAAAACTCTTTTCCCAGCTCATATTAGGAAGTAAAAGGTTTAATCTACCCTAGTGTTATTGCATGTAGCAAGAAACATGTGGAGTTCTAAAATTATTTTCTAGAAAACAAATTCCGCTAGCAGCTCTACAGCAGCCTTCAAAAATCTGGTAATGCACAGCACTAGGATACAGTCATGTTCTACTGCCCTACGTGCATCCCTGCAGGGGTGTATTCACCAGGGTGGCATACAAGTATGGAACCACTATCATTTAAAACAGATTTGCTGTTTATTAGCGCAACATACAGATCCAGCTTTGGGAAAATAAATCCTCTTTCCTTATCCACCTTAAACACCTGCTGTTGTGGCAAATGGAAGCCTCTGTAATATACACCCAGCATCAGCTAAGCAGAGCTAATGACAGGATATGAAGCGAGGTCTGGGCTCCCGCACCGCCAGCAGCTCCCAGCCGTATGTTCTA
>NW_010291612.1:0-4484 GCF_000700745.2 Antrostomus carolinensis | reverse complement strand
GTCTCTCTCACATCCCCCCTCCTCTCTTCTCAGGTTGTTGATGGTCTTTTGTTGCCATTCATGTTTCCTGATCCTTCCCCCTCCTTTGCCAACTCCTTCTTCCCCTCATAAATATGGATTCCCAGAGATGTTTCCCCATCTCTATTGTCTCAGCCTGGCCTGGAGGTGGATCCACCTTGGAGCCAGTGAAGCTTCTGGAAGCTTCTCACAGGAACCATCACTATAATCCTTTCCCCCTCTACCAAAAACCATCCCCCAACACAAACCCAACACACTGAATTACTGTCGGAGAGACACCAAACTCTGATTTCTATAAATAAATATCTAACCCAGCAGAAAATTCAGCATAAAATCAGATATTTTAAGAATATTAACAATATTTCCAGAAATTTAGAGCATTTTTTTTCTGACTTGAATGAACTGTCAAAAAATTTTGCTACCAGAGATTTAATGTCTTATCCAATCCTAAAATAATGATTTTTTAATTATTATTAACAAAATAATTTCACTCATTCAGTATTATCCTGGAGATGAGACTCTTGTATTTTACACCATCTTATTCTCTCACAGCAATTAATTTCCTGACCTGCATTTTTGGGGACAATATGATTTTAAATTCAACATAAAAACCACTCAATCCTTTAACAATCAAGCTTTTAATTGTAGGAAATTTAAATTATTTTTAAATTAAAATTTGAATTAATTAAAATTGAAAATTACATTTAAAATTCTCTTGTAATTTTACTGGCTCTGGCTCCCGCTGAAGAACAGAAAGAGGAAGAGTTGCAGGGGTACGTGTGGAGATCCCAATTAAGTCACTGATAATTAAGCAACAGATACTAATAGGAGATATTATTTAGGTGAATTAATTAATTAGGTAAAAAACCTATTTATTAATTAGGTGAAACTATGTCTTAATTAGGTAAAAACTTTTTATTAATTAGGTAAACACTATTGTGTGCACCTCTATTTAATTACTACTGTAGTAAACATTGTAGGTGTAGCTGACGTTGATAAATGGAGGAGCTTCCTCAATTCCCACCGCTGAGGAGAAGCTGGAACTGAAGTTCAGCAGAACATGGTCTCCACTTCCATTTCCCTGCTTGGAGGAGCTGTTCCCTGTGGGACTTTGTGGGAGGGTTTATTCGGTGTCCACTGTCCCCCCTTGCAGCAGTTCCTGTAGATCCCAGCAGTGCTGGGCTGTTGTGGTGGTTGCACTGGGCTGACAGCCAAACGCAGCCGCTCGCTCACTCCTCCAAGCTCGGGGTAGGGGAGGGAACGGGGGGGCAAAGGGGAAGGAGACTCGTAGGGGGAGAGAAGAACCATTTAATCATGGAAATGAAATAAAACTTAAAATAATTATATTAATATAATGATAATTATAATGGTAATAATAAGATATGCAAATGAGTGACCCCCAGTGCCATTGCTCACCACACACCCACCAAGCCCGGCCCGTTCCCAGATCACGATCCCGCAGGACCCACAATCCCGACCCGAAACCGCAATCCCGGGAGAGCCAGAGCCCGAGCCAAAGCCAGAGAGAGCAAGAGAGGAAGAGCCCCTCATGGATCTCCTGCCCATGGGGGACAGGAGATGGAACAGCCCCTTGGCAGAGCCCAATGCCCATGGAGCTGAGTCAGGTCAATATTCCTCAATATTCCAGATCAGCAAAACACAAAGTCCTTCAACTTCCAGTGAGAACTGCAAACATCGGTGTGTGATCAACGTTCTTCTGCTACCAAATCCCAGCTGAACCCAAACCCCAGCGATGTTCCAGCTCCTAAAACCAAACCCAGCTCTGTCCCAGCTAAAAACCAGTACAGTTACCTTCTGCAGGACTGGGAACCTATCACCCCTGTGCTGGTAACTCTTCCCAAACCCTTGAAGATGCTGCCTGTGTCCACCATTCAACCCATAGTTGCACCCCAGCTTTGGTTCCTGAAGGTGCCTGGGTCATGCAGGAAGAGAATTGGACTTGATGATCTTTGTGGGTCCCATCCAACTCCCAATTAATTAATTTAAATTAATTAAATTGATTTCACAGTGCATTAAAAAAGCACCATCACTCCTGCTGGTTTCAGAGCTACAGCTTGGGGGCTACACGGGTAAAGAGGGTCAAGCAACATCTAAACCAACCTGCTGGAAATGGGGATACTGAGGTGAGATCTGAGGAGGAAATTCTTCATGGTGTGAGGGTGGTGAGCCAGTGTCCCATGCTGGCCAGAGAAACTGTGGCTGCTCCTCCCTGGAAGTGTTTGTGGCCAGGTTGGATGAGGCTTTGAGCAACCTGGTCTAGTGGAAGGTGTCCCTGCTACTGGCAGGGGGGTTGGAAATGGATTTAAGGTCCTTCCAACCCAAACCAGTCTGGGATTCTATGATTTTGAGAAGAGGCTGGAGAGTTTTAGCTGAGAACTTGTCAAGTGAATGAAGTCCTTAGAGATATTTTTGACCAGAGCTCTGATTTACCGACCACTCCTGCAAGTCTAGAGGAAAAACGGACTTTTCCAACATCTCCTTGGGGAAGAAGATCCCCTTCTTTGTCTCATCTCTTGAGCCTGGGTCTGAGCATCTGGGGCATCCATCCATCCCATGCAGGTCATCCAGCATCCATCTCCAGTGGAGGTGAGGTGGAAAACTACATAGAAAGTGTAGGCCATCAAATAAAATGGATGGCAACTCAGATGATGAGGTTCCTTGTGTCCCCATTCCCACCCCATGAGCAGAGTCTCACACCCTATGACTTGTGACAGCTGAAACATCAAGTCTTTTTGCCCAAAGAGTGAGATTTCTGGAAGGGAAAGGGAGTTTTTGGGCTCAATTCTCCAGGATGGTTCAGGAGACTCAGGAACCATTCCCTCCTCCTCCCACTTCTGCAGGCACCATGTCCCTATGTGACCTCCTCACTAGAATCCATTAATTCTTCCTAGAGGAGCTGAGATCTTCTTTGGGGACTCTAAACTGGTACAGGTTCTCACCAAGACTTTATCCCTCTGGTTCCTCATGAGAAAATTGACGGTGGTGGCAGAAGCTGCCGAGATATTTTGCAGGGTGCTGGTGATGGGTGGATCGTGTGGCTTGCTGTGTTGTCACAGGATGGTTCATGCTTCTGATGGTGCTTTGGTGCAACTGAGGAGTTTGGTTGACTCTTAAGGTTGTGCCCAACCTGCCAGCTTATGGCTGATGGAGAACAGCATAGGGTTCAGGAACCATGGGTGGTGGTGGATGGAAGGGTCCTGTTGGTGTCCCAGCCCAATGTGACTTTGCTTGGCATGGGTAAAGTTAGTGGCAGGTTGTTAGTGGAGAGGTTTGCAGACTGTTGGTGAATGGAGAAGAAATAAATTGGACTTGAATTGAGTAGCAACTACCTTGGTAGTGTTTTGTGTATACTGAGGTGGCTTTTCAAAGGTGATGTCATCTTCTGATGCCTACCAGCAGGAGGGACAGTTGCTAAAGAGTTAAGTGCAAATTGCTGCCCTGGAGATATGGAGATCTTAAGATATGGAGATCTCAAGGTATGGAGATCTCAAGATATGGAGATCTCAAGATATGGAGATCTCAGGATATGGAGATCCTAGGGTATGGAGATCTCAGGGTATGGAGATCTCAGGGTATGGAGATCTCAGGATATGGAGATCTCAGGGTATGGAGATCTCAGGGTATGGAGATCTCAGGGTATGGAGATCTCAAGATATGGAGATCTCAAGATATGGAGATCTCAGGATATGGAGATCTCAGGGTATGGAGATCTCAGGGTATGGAGATCTCAGGATATGGAGATCTCAGGATATGGAGATCTCAAGATATGTAACTCCTGGGGGAGTTACACAGATTTGGCTGGAGATTTAGCCAACATTGAAGACGTTTTCAAAAAGCAAATCGATTCAAGGAGCTACTTTCAGCCTTTCCTAGACCCCAGGCTGCCTCCATCCCTCCCCACCCCCATCAGTAATTGTTGGAAAGCTCAGAAGTGAGCAGGTAAGACATGAATCTCTGGCAGCCTGAGATGCACCATGATTGACAGCAAGCTCCTGATGTCTGTGAGATTACAGGCTCTGACTTCGAAAGAAGAGCTTCATTAGCTCCGCTCCAAGAGGTCCATTCTCCCCTTCGTACGCCTGCGTGACTCCAACTGACAGGAATGTGAGTTACAGACCGGGAGGAGAATAGACCCAGGAGAATGTGGGGGAGGTGTGGGACAGAGAAAGATGGAAAATGAGATGGTGGAGAAGGAGGAGGAGAAGGAAGAGGAGGAGGAGGAGGGAAGAAAATGGGGGAGTAGGTGCAAGCCCAAGGAGGAGAGACAACCTGCTTTGCTGGCCAAGAGCGTGGGGACGTGCTTTTGGCTTCTCCTTTTTCTTCCCCAAGGATGTAAAACGGTGGCAGATGATTGAGAACTCTTCCCCAAGGGAAAAATCCTTGGACATGTAGGGATTAGGGGATGGAGAGGAGGATAAGGAGGATCAACAAGGCCAAGTGGTGGG
>NW_010291611.1:0-5112 GCF_000700745.2 Antrostomus carolinensis | reverse complement strand
GGGTCGCTGTCACTCCCCGGGCCGCTGTCACTGCCCAGGCCGCTGTCAGACAGGTTTTCACTCCTGCTCCTGCCAGAGATGTGGAAGTGAATTGTTGCCGCTGCAGAAGCGGGTGTGCGAGCGACCAGATTCATCAGTAAAAATCTCTGGTTGGCTGGGCTTTGAATAAACTCTCAGAAGACAATAAACATCATAAAATCAATTAAAATAATAGTTGGATAGAAGATAATCAGTTTGACTCGCATCATCAGGGGGAAATCAGCCATAACTTCCTATCTGAGCTTTGCAATTAGTGAATTTGATTTTTGCCATTAGAATTGCCTATAGAATTCCTCCATCATAGAAACCATTTTTAATTAATAATTAACTAGCAAATCTCAATTCCTATCTCTCCGTTCAAAGTCCACCTTAAAGCCAGGCTGGAATTTACATTTCTGTCATGGAAACTCATTGTAACTCGTGAAGCCAATACCCTGGCAGCCAGCTGTTGGCACAGCAACAGCAGCCAGCAGCAGTTATTTAATGTATAATTAATGGAGAGGGTTCAGCGCTGTGCAGGCTGCAGAAATGCAGCCCCTGCTACAGCCACAGCCCCTGCCCCTGCTACAGCCCAACCAAAACTGAGTTGCATGCTGAAGCTGTGTGTACCAAGGTGAGGTCACCACGGCAGTGACAGTGGGACTGCCAGATGAGGGTCAGTTTTTCCCCCATCACGGCTGACACTCTGTATGAATCTGTTGGTTTGTTCTTTTTCTTCAGCTGGCAGAGCTGCTGCAGTGGTACACAGCTGCCTTTAAAGACCCCATGATGCTCCAGCCCCCAGAGTGGTTCAAGGCGTTCATCTACTGCGAAGCTTTCTTACAAATGCCTTTTTTCCCCGTTGCAGCGTACGCCTTCTTAAAAGGTTGGTATGAAACAAGTGTCAGAGTATGTCCTGTGCAGCACTTCTGTGTAACACTTCCTTTCTGTACATACAGCACAGAGAGTTTCTTCATCAGGCTTAAGCAATTACAGGGAGGTACCACGTGGAATGGTGTGCTGGGCTGCTTTCATGGCAAGTGTCGTCTGAGAAAGCAGCGCAGAACAAGGCCTGTCAGAAACAAAAGCCCCTTCCCACTGCAGCCATTTACATGTAACCAGCATCAAGGTTTGACATCTGAGGCGCTGCCAAGGTAGATAAAGTTCTAGGTCAAGCTGTGCACTCCTTTTATTACTCTAAAACTTTCACAATGACACCATCATTCCAAATTTCCTAAAGGCAGAAAACTTTCCTCAGTTGCTACTAGTACCTGTTTTTTTCTGCTACCTGTGTAATACGACTTGCAGCTCATCCTGTCAGAGATAGAGCAGCTAACGTTCTGTTAATTTAAAAGCCACTGAATTCTGCTTGTTTCACAATACTTCACTATTGTTTCCTTTTTGCTTTGGTACAGGTGGCTGCAAATGGATAAGGACTCCTGCAATTATCTACTCCACCCATGTGGCTACAACTCTGTGTGCTATCCTGGCACATATCCTCTTCCACGATTTCTCCAAGTCTGAGCATCTGGGACCTCAGACACAACGCGAGCGCCTCGTTCTGCTGTCCGTGTACGTCCCCTACTTGCTGATACCGCTTCTGATTCTGTTCACCATGCTCTGCCACCCCCATTATAACCACGTGGAGAAAAGGAAAAGGAAATAGTCCACTCTAACCACTGTACCCTCACCACTCCTACTGGTTTTGATTCAGACCCTGTGCTGACACAGTCCCCTGGGACAAACATCTCTCCTGCTGTTGGTTGCAACAGCTACGAGCAGAGCATCTGGCTCCTGCAAGGGAAACTCGAATGGGTTTGTGTTGGCAGCTCTCCTTTAATCAGAAATGGCTCTGGCAGGTGCCTGCACTCCCGGTCCCACGCGGTTCTGGGCGCTCGCAGGCGCAGGGACCACGCTCCTCTCCCGCTGTCACTTCTGGGCAGTCCATCGCTAACGGGAAAATGAACCTGGAACACGTGGTGTGTAACTGCGTGATGGGAGGGGGGGCTACAGCTGGTACCTTTCTTTCAAGTTCCCTTTTTCCAACATAACTGTTAGAAAATCACTTAAGAAATTTGTCTTCCAAGAGCATAGTCTGCAAAATCCTTAACTGATTAATACAGATCTGCAACGCCACGCTTCTGAGGCACTTCCAATCATAGAATAATTCTTAACCTCCTCCCCCTTCCTCTCAAATTTCACCTTCCTTTGCTCTGCTTCACTTTTAATTGTAAATGTCTGATCAGTGATAAATGTGCCAAAAATCTGGATTTCTGAATGCTTAAAGTGACCTTTGTTTGACAAGGAGACATACTTCCTAGAGGATTCTGAAGTACTTAAGGAGATGGAAACAAGGATTTGTAAATTTCTGTCTTCCATGAAATCACTTCTAGTACGAAAATGAACAACTAAATGCATTAAACTGCATTTAATCTTCTTAAGGGAATGACTAAAAGGAACTTAAAATGACCATGTGATTGCAGATAGTTCACACAGTAAATATATCCATAAGTTACAGGAAATAAAACCTACTCCTGACAGAAATTCTGGGCTGATGTTTTGGGTTTTTTAAGTTCTCAATCTGATCTACAAGAATCAAACCTGGAGAGTTGTGTAAGATGACAGGTCATCGAGAAGCCTTTTCAGTCACTGCCTATTTATGTCAGAACTTCACTGGTGAAAAACTTAAACGTTTCCATATCTGGTTGCCTCAAGACAGACATAAAACGCATCTGTTTGCAGATTGCAGATCACAGGCGTTCCATTCCCGAATGTCACTCTCATGTTTATAGTTTATATGTGCTCCCCGTGTCACTGTGCGATCAGAATGGTTTGTCCCAAATAACGCCCGTGAGAGAATTCTACTCTGACGTTACTACCTGTGTGGACATACCTCAGGCATAAAGTTCTTAACTCTGACGTATTTTCTGCTTTTTTCTGTGTCTGCAATTGATCTGCTCTGTTAATCATAAATTTCTGGGGTGTTTTCCTACCTGTATAGAAAAAAGGATCTGGTCAATATAGATAAAAGTTACTGCTGCTTCTGTGTTGTGTCTTCACAGACATGAAAAATAATACACATAGGAAAATCATCATGACTAGCCAGGGAGCTGTAAACTTTAAAGCTCAAAAATAACATAGCAGAAACAACTTCTTAAGGTATATCCAGAAAGTCTGAAAACAAGAATTTATTACCCGATTTCTCTGAAAGAGCTGTACACTGCAAAAAGTGAGAGACATAACATAGCAACAGTAGTATTAATTCAACTGCAGTTTGAGTTAAAACTACTGACTGTACAAAACTTCTATAAAATCAAAGGCCAGAACAGTCTTTACAGCAGTTGGAAAGCCCTCCTTATTGCCACGCTTAGTGTAAATCACACTGAATTAAAAGACCCTTCCATGTGTACAACCCATCTCTTCGTTCATACACAGTGAAAAATTGCATATTTTAAAAATTCTTGAGATTCTGGAATGGTCAAGTTTCCAAGTTAGTTTTTTTTATCTTAAAATCCTCTATTTTTGAAAAATGAATTGGTCAATGAATTCGTTCTGGTCTGCTTCAATTTTACACAGAGTCTCGTATTCTATTCGGTATCTGAAAGAAAAAACCAAATGGTTACGTCAGCCCGTGTTGGACGGGCCGGGCCGGTCCAACGTTCCCTGGTCTGTGGGGAAGGAGAGTCAGGCTGCGTGTGAGTCACCCCAGGCAGGGGCTGCGTGTGAGTGAGTCACCCCAGGCAGGGGCTGTTGGACCCTGTGGCTCTGAGGGGCCTTTACTCCTCTCTCTGTCACGGGTTTATTCATTTCTCTAACCGCGCGGTCTCGTGCCGCCTCTGTTTCTTTAGCCACAAAGATCAGAGCGGACTTGTCCGCCTCGATGAGCCGAGGCAGCGCCTGGAGTGAACTCCAGGCTTGTGGCTCTGCACGGCTCCACGTGTGCTTTGTGCAGGACACGCCTTGGCTGCACAGGGGCTCTGAACAAGTGTCCACAGCCAAGCACAGGCGGTGAGATTGACTTTCCAGCCTGTGCAAGGCCCCACAAGTCCCTTAACACAGAACTTACCTCTCCAACTGCATCTTCTTCTCAGCTATTAAAGCCTGAAGCTGCTGTTCCTGAGCTTCTCTTTGCTTTGCCATGGACTTGAGCAAATTCCGTGCACCGATGGCCTGTCAAAACAGGACAGTCAGTGATGCTGCTCAGGGATTTTTATGTTTTTAACCCCTTTGCTATTAGCGAGTCGATTTTGAAGCGTTTCAGCCACACTAACAGAGGGTGACGTCTGAATTGTGAATGGCTGGTGGAACAGGTAGAAGCTCCCTGTAGAGGTTGGGCAGATCAGGGTGTTTGAGATTTCCTTCAAACCCAAGGAACAGAAGCCACCACTCTGGAACCACAAACTGATCACTGGTGACTGTTCTGTTCATGAGCAAATATGCAGATGAGCAGCACCAGGGGGACTGTTAAACACGGGAGTAACGAGGCACCGAGTGTGCCTGTAAAATTCCTCTGGAGTTAATGCCCATTAAAAAGCCCCCAGCTCTCGTACTGCAGCCAGAGAGATGTCAACCACCAGGGAAACACCTGCACGAGGCTGACAGGAAAACGCTGCTTTTGCTGTAAAGGGAGGAAGGGTGAGATCTGCTTTATCAGGCACAGCACCCAGCGGAGCCCGCGCCAAGCCCGTCACTAACTGCACGGTACCTTCATCTTCTCACTCTCCGTAGCTTTTGCCAGTTGATCAACAAGTTCAATTAAGCTGCTCACTATTTTCTGGAATTCCACCATTTCTGAAAAGAAAAAAAAAACAAACCTCAAGTAATATTCAGAGCACCCCGAAGGAAGCCTGGTGCTTCTGTACAGGCCGTGAATGCCAGACACAGCTTTTACTGTGCGAGTTTCCCGCAGACAAGGGCGTTTTAAGACTTTCCGTGTTGTCAGACGGGCTGTGAACGAGGGGAGAAGGGAAAAGCCCGTCAGTGAGCACGAGAGTCACCGCGGCCCCGGTGCCCCCCTGAGCCGGGCTGGCGGGGCCCGGACACGGCGCTGGCACCTCTTCAGAGCGGGCTGTCTGGGCGGGCACCGGGCACCGG
>NW_010291610.1:0-11652 GCF_000700745.2 Antrostomus carolinensis | reverse complement strand
CTTTTCCAACCAAAACAATTCAATGATTCTAATAGCAGCCACTGTCATCTTGGGCATGGAGTGAGTTGCACAGCCCCTTGTTGGTGCTCATATCTGGCCTTGTGCAGACTCAGACAACCCTCGGTGTCCCTGATTTATCAATTTTTGTGGTTTCAACAGCACTACCAGTCTCTTGAGCTTATAATTTCTTGGGAGATTTTCCCAGGCTGCCTCTCAGCACACACTTTCCCCGTAGGGCCTGCTCTTTTCTGGGAATAATTTCTCTGTCTGCACTGATCAGTAGCAGCAGAAAGACTTCAGAGAGAGAATGGTGACCGACAGCAGACAGGCAGGTCAGACAGGGTGGATTGTTATCTTCCTCTCTTGTTGCAGTTGAGTTTGTTCAAGGGTGTCTGTAAATGTGTCTGGGGCAGAGACTCTCGGGGTGGGAGGGTGACTGGGTAGCTTTAGGTTTTTCTTTCAGATGGGGAAATTGTGGTTCTGACTAAAGATGTAGAGCAAGTCCATGGCGGATCCTACAGGTCTTACCTTCTGTTTCCTTGAGCTAGCCACTAAAATTCCACGTTTGCATTCTTGTAAAGTCTCCCTCCATGTTTTCTCAGCTGTTACATGTTTCCTGTGAGACCGTGTGGGTGAGATACAGCAATTTGAGTCTTGACAGCGTGATTATATGATGTATCATGGCCAGGTGCTCCCAGCAGGCTGCTGTAGCCTGTGGACAGACATCTACGGTGCTGGCTGAAGACACTCTTAACTAGTTGATGGTGATAAAATCTTCACCTGGTACTGCTAGATCCAGAGAATGATGTCTTTCTAAGGCCTTACCCTGTAAAAATGCCACCTGGAAGTTTACTGCCTTTTGATACCTTCCTGAGCTGCTTGTGTTGCTACAAAAGGAGTTGATTGTAGGACGTGCCAGTAGTAATAAACTGATCTTTAACCTTCTCAGGGGCAGTCTGGTGAAAGCTGAGTGGAAGCCAGGACAGGGCATCGTAGAGCTGCAGTCCCCTGCGGTGAGTCCACTGCGGAGTGTACTCAGTGCCATCATCTCCTGCTTGGCCATCACAGATTCCTTAATTTGCTGCTTGAAATGGGACAGAGCCTGGTTGTCAGCAGGGAACAACCAGAGCCCATCACAGGTTTGTGCTTCTGTTCCAGGGGAAGTTCTGGCACACCATGGGGTTCACAGTGCGTGGCAAACAGTGCCTGCTGCCTGAGGAAGCTCTGTACCTGCTGGAGTGTGTAAGTAGGATCCTCACGTGTGGATGTGGGTGTTGGGTCCTTCCTGAATGATTGGAGGAACTGTAGCAGCTTTAGACTGGTCTGAAATCACTTGTTTTGGTCACTGCTGTGGTTTGAGCAGCTGATAAACACCTGGTTCTCCAGGAATTGTCTCTTTTAGGCTGTTAGCTGATGGAGCTGTTTGTCTCCAGGCCAGGGGTTCATATGTTGTGCTCCAAAGCATCCCCTGTGTCCTTAACAGCGCGTGTTAGTTGGATTGTTGGCCAGTTTCTCCAGCTGGTGATGTGTTTAACCCACTCCTACATCAAATATGACAGTAGGGACTAGAGAGTTTTAGCTGATCTGAATTTCTGTTAGTACAACTGATAAGTCAGCTCTCCTCTCAGAATGAGGGAAGGATGAGGAGCATGTTATGAAGTTTTCTATTCAGATCTCTGTCTGCTTTCTTGCTCTGGGGGTGATGAAACACATTAATATGTCAATTACTACTTTACTGAAATCTATACATATAGGGACTTGAACTTCCATAATCCAGGAAAACTCAATGGTTCTAGGAATTTCTGGAAACAAGGTCAAACCATTATCTTCTGTTCCTTGCAGGAGTTAATTGGAATAAAAGGTTTGATACTGAGAAATCGTTTTCCTCAGAACTGGTGTACAGTTAATGAGGACATCCAAGAGTGGTCAGTGCCTTCTCTGTCATAAGTTGACATCCTCCCTTATCCCCAGTGGATCTCACATATTTTGCAATGACAGGCTTCGTAAGTTCATTAACACAGTTTTTCTGTGCTTCTCTGAGAAGCTGATAGGAATTAATGAACTCTGTCCAGCTTGGTAGGGCCACATTTAGGTGCTAAATCAGATTGTTCCATGTGAAGGTGGTTGGCATGGGAGGTGTTTATGTAGCAGGCGGTGCTGTATGTGCTTTACACTGAAACAGAGGTCTTTGGGGTTGCTTCTTGGCATCTCTTCCCAGTATATATGGCAGACAGGGGAGTGAGACCAGGTTGCTTTCAGTGCTCCTCTGCTTGCAGAAACGCTGGTTAATGCTCAGCTGGATTTCTTTGCTGTAGAGAGGGGGCCAGGCTGGATGAGGCTTTGAGCAACGTGGTCTAGTGGAAGGTGTCCCTGCTGCTGGCAGGGGGGTTGGGACTGGATGAGCTTTAAGGTCCCTTCCAACCCAAACCAGTCTGTGATTCTATGATTTTTTGGCTCTCCACCAAAGCCTGTTATCAGTAGAATAAGTGCACTGATCTAAAGAGGAGCCTTTTTCCTTTAGCAAAACTTAATCAGGTTATGGGCACCTGATGCCATCCCTTACATCCTAACTGCAAAGGTAGGGCTTTATAGATCATAAACAAATTGTTTAGTCAGTTGCTGAGTACAAAATCTCTCCCTAGTAGCAGAAAAGACCTGTTAGATGCCTTCAGCTCATCCCATGGGGGAGTTGTGGTTCCTAGTGTTTTGTTTTTGTTGTTTATGAGTACACACATTGGGGAAAACAAAAAGGGAGGAAAGAGAGATGTAGCCTAAAACTGCCTCTTGGAGGTTAGTTGCTATTGCCCGGGGAAGCAACTGATGGGATCACTGGGGCTGCAGTGAGGGCTTCTGAAAAGCCACCAGGTGATGCGATCCATCAATTCTTTTGCTCCAGCTCTCTCAGTTGTGCTCGTCCTAAGTGTTTTTGTAGTTGTGCTGTGTCCTGAATCACTGAGATCATCAAAGTTAAAGAAAATTATCTCCCAAAGCAATGATTATTTTAACAATTGAGCATTGTGCTTCCAGCTACATCCTCCAAACAGATGCAGTGCTGGAGGAGGAGCTGACAACTGTGGGTGGGAACTTCTTAGCTGGTTCCAAAATCCAGGGCATGGGAGAGGGATTGTAAGTACTCCAGATGGCACATGGGGAGGAGTTGATGTCCTGTGAAGGAGGGTGCTGAGGCCAGTGGGAAGAGATTGGTGAGAGGTTGTGTAGATTTGTTGTGATTCTCTCAACACCAAACTTCTGCCCTGCAGGGCTCTGTTCAGCTCTTTTACAGGGATCTGCCCTTGTCAATCCAGGAAGCCTACGAGATCCTGCTGTCCCAGGAGGCAATGAGCCTGCCACATTACCAGGTGTGTTGGGATCTCCAGCTATTGCAGGGAGGATGAAGGCAGAGATCTCAACCTGTGCCACACAACCTCTTCCAGTGGCTGAGAGCAGAGCAGGACAGTTAGGGAGGGAAGGGGAGTCATTCTCAGTTTTTCCCACTTGCTTGTTTCTAGATGATCAGTTCCTGTTTCCCCACCTTTGCTTTGGGTCTTAACTCTGGTGTTTTCTTCTCTGCCAGTGCCACACTGCGTTTACCCAGTTGTAGCAGAACTGAAGTAAATTGTTTGGTGTTAGGGCAGTCATTTAACCCTCTTGCTTTCCTTTGCTCTAAGGTGTTCAGCCACTTGAAGCAACTGGGTTATGTTGTACTGAGATTCGACCCCAGGTAACCAGCTTTTTCTTTCCATGCTGCTTTCTCCTTTCTGAAGACACTGAGCAGCTCTGTGCCCACTGCCTGGCCCCAGTGGAACGGCAGAGAAGAAGACTTTGACCCTGCAATTCTGTCTCTTGGGAGGATTAAAGGCTAAAAGTGGCACTCTACCTTTCCTTGCTCCTCCCTCTTGAGGAGGTGATTGGAAACGTGAAATGGGGCACGAACTGGGGACCATTCTGGTCCTGCTTGTGGATTTTCTGTGCCTGGAAGAAAAGGTTTTTGTTGGTGTATTCTAGGGGCTGAGCAGAAGGGTAGTTTCACTGCCCCACCCTGCTGTCAGCCTCTGTGTTGGTGTCTCCTTACAGCACTGTCCTGTCTCCCTACGAGAGGCAACTGAACCTGGAAAGTCACTGCCAGAGCTCTGGGAAACACCATCACAAAAGGAAGAGGAGTCCCAGCCCCCGGTAAGGATGTGGCCCAAAGCTACCTTCCATCTTCTCCCAGGTTCTGCAGCTTGGGAACAGCTTCCCCAGCCCTTTGTGCTGTGGGTGACTTGTCTGGCACAGCTGCTCTTGGCTGTCCCCAGCAGTGCAGTGCTTTTCCTGAACTCTTTGCAGTGTGCCCTTTTGTCACATCTGTACTTCATGCAGGAGCAGGACTAACAGGGGCAAACTGTCCTGGAGCCTCCCAGCTGCAGTGGTGAGATGCCAAAATAGAAGGGCAGAGAGGTCAGTGCAGAAGAAACGTGTCTCCTCTTGTTCTTTTTTAGAGGGAGTGCAGACACCACAGTGCACATCTCACCCTTCTCCACCCCCTCAATGCAGCTCACATGCTAGGATTGTACAGCAGAGAGCATAGTTGGGCTGGTCCTTGCACGTGGCCTCTAGACAATGCCATAATGCAAACAGAAGCTGATTTTAATTAGTAATTTTGCTAATAACTATGACAGGTTCCAGTAGGTGGCGTAATCCTTTAAGAAACAGAGAAGACAAGCCTGGTCTGCAAGTCCTTTCCTGTTAACAAGTAAATCAATGCCTGAGGAGTTATGAAATCTTTAGAAAAGATAAAACTTTTGCTTTAAGAATTGCCCCATCTTATCTGGGACCAGGGACTGAATCTCATACCAGTAAGAGGTGCTGGCAGGAAGGTTTCTGCCTGGCCTGTGCTAGTTTGGCTGAAGTCCATCATGTTTGCATGGAGGTGTTTGGGTCAGTGTGTGGGGTGTGAGCTTTCTTTTCTCCCCTCATGTCCATGGTGAGGTTCCTCTCTGCCTGCTTTGTCCAGGCCTTCTAATGACATTTTCCTTCTCTTAGTACTGTCCCCTAAACTCTCCATGTCATCCCTTTTGCTGTTGCATACCAGACAACCTTTCACAGAGCTCTGGGTGGGGAGAAGGTTGGGAACATGTGTCTATACAAATCAAGGCTGGGATTCTCCTGGGTGTTGAAGTCAAACCTCGCTCAGGACTGCTGAGATGTTTATTCTGCCTTTGGGTATTCACTGCTTGTTTTTGATCTGCTTTTTTCCCCTTCTCATTTTGTCACACAAGCAAATGTCCTGCTTCCAGCCAAGAGGTTGTTGTCAAAGGTTTGCAGACCTGTCTGGGGGTTCCTGCCACCTTTACTGTCTTTCCTTCAGGCTTGGTAGGCTGTCTTCTTCCTGTTAGCAGGGAGGAGGCAGGATTCAAAGGGAATAAAGTTCCACCACACACTCTCCCTGTCTTTTATGCTTCTGCCTCTGTCTTTAGGTCGCATGAGAAGAAACATAAGGTATCCGAGGACCTTCCAGAAGCTGAAGGGACATCAGAAGAAACTGGACATGACTGTGGAAATTCCAGCTCCCTTCCCATGGATGAAAAGCCATTGTCAGAGGAGCCAAAGGAATCAGATGCTGGCAGTGGAGAGGAGGAGTCCAACCCAGTTCCTCTTGATACAGGACAAAAGGACTCCCTGAGCCCCTCCAGGAGCCTGGCTGGCAACCACAAGGAGAGCAGCAGTGGCACCCATGCATCCCGCTGGGATTTTACCACCATCATCTTGCCAAATGTGGCCCCGGACCAGCCATGCACACATCTGCCCTCACCTGACAATGGGCTCCTGCCAGAGAATGTGCCAGGGAGGGCGGTTGATGCCGCTTGCTGGTGTGCACGCATCAATCAGAGGCAGGAGAAGCTGTCGCGGAAGGAAAGGGAGCAGCGAGAGAGGGAGAGCAGGTACAAGAGCAGTGTCAATGCTGACCGGGAGGTGAGGCGCTGCTCCAACTGGCAGGAGTACAAAGCCCTTTTGGAGCAGAGGAGCCAGCAGAAGGTTTGGACACGGCCGCCACATCTCTGGGACCAAGCTGTCACACCGCTTTTGCGGCCAGATGAAGCTGCCTCATCAGGTAGTGGCTCTGGGAATCAGAGTCATACAGAATGGTTTGGGTTGGAAGGGACCTTAAAGCTCGTCCAGTCCCAACCCCCCTGCCAGCAGCAGGGACACCTTCCACTAGACCAGGTTGCTCAAAGCCTCATCCAACCTGGCCTTGAACACTTCCAGGGAGGAGCAGCCACAGCTTCTCTGGGCAACCTGGGACAGTGTCTGACCACCCTCACAGTGAAGAATTTCTTCCTAGTATCTAATCTAAACCTACCCCTAAACTTGACAAGGACCCCGTTCTCCCCACCCAGAGCTCTGTGAAAGGTTGTCTGGTATGCAACAGCAAAAGAGATGACATGGAGAGTTTAGGGGACAGTACTAAGAGAAGGAAAATGTCATTAGAAGGCCTGGACAAAGCAGGCAGAGAGGAACCTCACCATGGTCATGAGGGGAGACAAGAAAGCTTGTCCTCTGCCTTTCCATCTCTTTCTATAGCCCACTCAAGTGCCAGGATAAACAGGGCCTTCCTTGGGAGGGAATCCCTTCTAATCCATTCCCCATGTCCTGCTGTATTGCAGTCCTTCCTGCCAGGCTGCTGGGCATGTGAGATCAGGGCCAGGGAGAGGCAAAGCAGTTGCAGGGTGTTCTGGGCTGCGCGCTGAGAGGAGATGAGGAAGTTGAGGTCTTTGAAGTAGCCAGTGGTGACTGTGGTGCTGCCAGCCATTGTTGGAGGAGGAAGGCTCGTGGGTGGTGGTGGTGGAGAGCTTGGAGTGCCCTGGGAGAGAAATAGCTGGTCTGATCCTTTCCTGTTCCTTCTCCCTCCAGCTGCACTCCTCCAGCAGATCAGCGTGCTGCAGCCCTCCCACATCCTGGATGGAGCCTCCCGGTCAGTATCCAGCCAGCTCATAGCTGTGAGGGAGTGGGGGTGTCTTGTGACTGTCCCTGCTTGTGAGGTCTGTGAGATGCTCACAGCAGCAGTTTGGGAGCTGTCTGGCATCCAGGGTGCTGAGAGAATCCAGCACTCTGCTCCATGACCCTGTTGCTTCTGTAGTGAGGAGCTGACATTTCCATCAAGTATCAGGTCCTGCAGCAACAGAGCTAGAGCATTCCAGAGCAATTAAAACATTGGGGTTGCTCTCTTTTCCTGCTCTTCCCTCTCTGCACCCCAGCCAGGTCATCTCCTCCAGAGGTTTTGTTGGGTTTCACCTGTGTCTCTTCCCTGGAATGTGTTGCTATTGCTGCTCCAGTGATTATAAAACCTTGGCTTTGGGACTGTTGGTTCTGCTCCTGCCTCACAGGGTCTGTGTAGTGTTTGTGTGCAGTTCCTGTTGGGCACAATAGCAGCTTCCTTCTGTATCTGCTAGCGGTGCTTCTTGCAAGGGGGTCTGCAGAGAAGGGAGTGTGACAGATGCAGGGCAGGAGCTTGCTCTGGTCTGACTACAGGAGAGATCTGGAAAGTCAGTAGAACAGTTGGAGGGTCAGTCCTTTGAGGAGTGAAGCCTTTCAAAGGGCTCAAACTAGCCAGGCTTCAAGAGCTTTTGCTCCTTCTTTCCTCTGCTGTGTCTATACCCTACAAAGTTTCAATCCCATACGTATGTGGATGTGTCTCTCTCCTGTAGGCTGCAGGAGGACCCAGAGGGCATGAAGATAGACTTCAATGTGTATCAAGCAGATGCTGTGTCCAAGTTTAAGAAGACAAACCCTGGGAAGCCATATGTCAGGATGTGTGTTCGGAGGTATCCATGGGTCTTACTTACACTGTGTTCTGAAACTTAACAGTTGCTGTTGTGGAAATTAAGTCCTCATGATCTGTAAATGACCCTGCATCTTGTGAGCTTTACAGATCATCAGAGTGCTTCCCTTGAGGGTGGTCCTGCCCAGGATTATTTTTTTCTTTCAGTTCCTCCTTTGTTGGAGGCTGTGGCTGACAATTCCCCCAGCCCTTGCACTCAGCCCACACTATTTGATCATCTGGTTGCTGCTCATGTCTGAGTATTACTAGAGTCAGGAATAAGAACCCAGGGCTGTATTTGTGCAATGCTTGTGACACTCATGTAACGCTTGGTTTTGCCAGGAGCTGTATTGTACCTGAATCCTCAGCCAGTGCAGATCCCTCTGGGTTTCTGCAGAGACATACCTCCCTAGAGCTCACTATAGGCTCAGGGCCTTGGGTTTAGTATTTTGATCTTTGTCAAATGTAACTTTAAGATCCCTTTTCTTACTGGATCCAGAATCTGATACTTAAACTCCGTAGGCAGGTACAAAGCTCAATCTCTGCCTTTTCTAATTTTGCTGTACTACAACCATCCCTCTTCCACTCTGCAGCTGTAGTAGCAAGAACAAGGAAGGCAGTAATGCAATTGTACAAGTGTTTGTCGTGAGCAAGTAGGATGATCCTTGCTGCATCAATATTTTCATTTACAAGCAAACAGACTCTGCAGAATTAAAAGGAGGGAAAAGCAGGTTAGATGTTGATCTCAGCAACCTAAAGATCTTCCTAACACAAAGGTAGTGAGATTGCACTGGATTGACAGTTCACCAGTGGCCCTGTGAACCACATCTAATGGGCACAGTGTGGAGCAGTGTGCAGTTGCCCTTGTTTTTGGCAAAGGATTTCACAGCTCCCAGTTCCAGAGGTGCATTGTACTCTCTCAGGGCTGGCAGCCTCCTGCTTTTTGATTGAAAGGGCTGGGGAAAGTCTCTACCAACTCCTAAGACGAAAGTGAGCTGTTGTGATCACTGTCCAGGACAGCTTTGGCTCTGTTTTTCTTGCTTTGAGAACAATGGGATATTTTTCTCTCTGCAGCTTTGACGAGCAGATTCCATCCCTTCGAGCTTTGAAGCAGGTGACCTATCAGAGTGGGGACGTCCCGGTGGTCTTTGCGTTGGTGGATCATGGAGAAATTGCCTTTTATTCGCTAAAGGAATTCAAGCTGCCAGTTGATGTTAATCACTGAAGTTGCTGCCACTTGCAGAAATGGTACAGGATGAAGGGAAGAGCTTTACTCAGGGTTTGTTTTCTTGATTAATGAAATATTACAGAAAATAGAGCCTGTGATAACTGGAACCTTGGGCAGTTGACCACTTTATTCACTGTTACAGACTTCACCCAACCAGATGGCTCAGGTGTAAAAGCAAAATTCACAGCAAGCAAGGGTGTGTGGTTTAGCTGGGCATTTCTGGGCTGGCATACGTATGCTTTGTTCTTGAAACCTCTGGGACTCCAGCTTTCTCATCTCAGGACCACTAGTCTGCCTTCTCCATGTCATTTTTGACCGATCTGTGGACCATTAGAAAACACTTTACTGGTGATTGTCTTGTCACATGTTAAGAACCACTGTGCTATACCAGTAGAGTGGTTGGAGAGTCATTGAGGTCAATTAGGGACAGAATAAGCTGATCAGATCAGTGATGGTGTCCTGAGCCTCTGTCATTCAGCCGTGCCAACAACCCTCACATCCCATTCTGATCTGAAAAAGGTACAGCTGTAAAACTCAGCCACCCAGGGTAAAGTTTCCAGGTACTCAAGAGCAGGAAACTGTGCCTTGAACTCTGTTTCATCAGCCAGAGACCACAGAAAGCCCTGGAGCGTTGCAGAGGGCATCCCAGCCTCACGCTGTGGCAGCTGTGCTGAGATGTGTTTTGGCCACACAGCATCGTGCCATATTGAAGTTTGGCCACCAATATCAGCCCACTGTATCCGATAGTCTCACCAGGACTGTTCTGCAGCCCCCTCTGTTTCAGCCTGATACCCTCTTTTCTGGCTGTGGCATCTTTGTCTTTTCCTTTCCAAGTGAGAGATCCTCGAGTAAAGAAAGAAGCTACACATTCTTCATCAGCCTTCCAGTCCTGTGGCTGTTGTGCTCCATACTGAGGACATCCTTGCTCTGTAGGCCCTACAGTGGGGGCTTTCCACCAGGATATCCAGGTACCAGGTTTGCTGTAACCTCTGTGCAAAAGCGCCAGAGGCAGGTGCCAGGAAGCGTGCTGAGCGGATAGAAGCGTGCTGAGCACAGCTGTGTTCAGTATCCAGGTTCTTCAGAACTAATAGCAACTGGTTTACATACATTTTATTTGATAATTAAGTTCCTTTTGGAGATGGGCAGAAGGCTAAGCAATAAAAAAGCCTTTTCCAACAGTGTGAGCTCCTTGGTGTGGTTCTTAATTCTTGCAGAAATGTTAATAAATTGTTACACGGATGGAGATGGTTTTGGGGAGGCTCCTGGGACCCCAGTAGCACTGGGTGGTACCTGCCTGCCATGGTGTGGGTGCATATCCTTGCTCCTACACCCATCTGTGTTTGGATCCTGGGAGGGCAGCGTGACTCAGCCTGGAGGATTCATAGAATCCCAGGCTGGTTTGGGTTGGAAGGGACCTTAAACCTCATCCAGTTCCAACCCCCCTGCCATCAGCAGGGACACCTTCCACTAGACCAGGTTCCTCAAAGCCTCATCCAACCTGGCCTTAAACACTTCCAGGGAGGGGGCATCCATGTGCAGTTCCTGTCAGCACAGGACATCTTGCCATCTTCCTCCTGCCTGGTCAGAGGTACTGCAACCCAAGTGGCAGGGATCTGCTGCAGGCACTGTGCCTGGTCCTGTTTCATGCACACACCCCTGTTATCAGATGCTGGAAGTCAGCAGCGCTCTGCTGAGGTGAGGGTCTGACACCTCCTCCCACACACCCTCCCCTTCCTCTTCCTCCCTCCTTGAGTGGTGCTTTTGCTCTGAGAGTCCTTCAGACACTGGGGTTGTTGGCAGCCCCAGTCTGTGCCCTCAGCATCCTCCCAGACTGGTTTGCAGGTGACAGGCAGTGGGAAGAGGGTTTCTAAGAACAGGCGCACCCAGGAGAGCTCCCGTCTGACCCACAGGGCTCACGTTTGTCCTGGAACTAGGTCAGACTCCTGTTGATTTCAATCAGTCTCATCTGCTTACGCCAAGGTGGAATTGTATCGATGAACTCCACAAGAGCCAGGCAGTGAGTTTCGCTGGGGCAGAGACTCCCTGATTCAGCAAGAAAACAATTAGAATTTAATAACCACTGCAGGGAGGATTGAGAAACTGTGGCTGCCTTGCTCAGCACCACAACATCTGACGGAGCCTTTACCAGGATGGGCTCGTGATGCAGACTGATACCACCGCTTCACTCTGGCCTGCGATGTGGTTGGGCTGGATGTTGCAAGATGACAGAAATGAGTATTTTATTTAAAAAACATCATTTTGGAAGCTTGGCTGAAGTATTGGCTGTTACTGGCCCCTTGTCAGAGGTAATGTCAAGCTTTTGCACAGATGGAGAGAGGATGGCAGAACTTGGGCTGCCCTTGCACTCCACATGACTGATTCCTTGCCCAGCTGTTGTTCCCAGCGACAGGACACGGGCTGTCTGCAGCTGAGCTCTGTAGTGAGATGGTGGCACTTGTGTGGCTCTTTCCAGCTCAGGCTTTACCTTTCCATCGAGCTTTTCCATCTCTTTTTGGCCCGGAGGTTGGCACCTTCCTTCGGCTTCACACTGAGTCCCTGTCCCCCGCGGGGCTGTGGGACAGAGCCGGGCGGAGGGGTCCTGATGTGTCCCCCGCGGCGGGGGATG
>NW_010291609.1:0-3479 GCF_000700745.2 Antrostomus carolinensis | reverse complement strand
TACAACCTTCTTTCAGGTAGTTGTAGACAGGCAGATGATGCAATTTGTAGGAATAATGAATCTGAAGCTGGGAGATTCTTCCTAAATTCAGGTTCAGAATATATGCAATCCTCCAAAAAAACCCCCAAATCCTCCAAAACTTCTTTGCCTTCACAAGACAAGCAAAGGCGGAAGGCAACTTCTCGGATATGCCCTGTGAAGATCCAGCTGCTCACTCAATTTTACATCTCTCAGATGAGACTCTCGATAGCAACAGGATTTAGTATCAGTTGTGCTCATAATTGGGCACATTTTCCTGTAGGATTAAAGAAAAAAAAAGAGATCTAGAAACTCATTTAATATAAAAGAACAGATTGTCATCAAATGGAAATGACACACACCTATGGTACGCTCAGATTCATAGTCCCAATAGAGGGGAAAAAAAGGTCTGCAGTCTGCTGCTCATCTTCCAAAATCATCCTTTCACCCTTTAAAAGCACTGTGAATATAATAAATAGAACCTGAGAAATTGGAGAGGGAGATCTTTTATCTCAAGAGAGAAAGAAACAAAGATAGAGAGACAGGGAAGCCACAACTGAGAATGGGAGGGAGAGCTAAGAGGGAAAGAAAGGGAAAAGCCTTCCATAAAACATCAAGGCTGCAGAAAAAGACCATGCAGCAGGAGAAACACTGACAGCAAAAGAGAATAAAAATAATGGGAAGCTCCAAACCCTGGAAAAAACACCCACCAGACTGCAGATGGAACCACCTGAGATTTAGCTTCCTGGCTGCCTGACGATGTGGAACAAGGGAAGACTTGGGGTGAATTGACTTCAGAGGAGACCTTCTGGCTCTGTCCAAGTCCCTGCAAGGAGGGTGTAAAGAGGTGGGGGTGGGTCTGTTCAACCAAGGAACAAGTGACAGGACCAGAGGAAATGGGCTCCAGTTGTGGCCAGGGCAGTTGAGATGGGATGTGAGGAAGAGTTTCTTTGCTGAAAGGGTTCTGAGGCATTGGAAGGGGGTGCCCAGGGCAGTGGTGGAGTCCCCATCCCTGGAGGGACTGAAGAGTCATGTAGACATAGTGCTGAGGGACATGGGTTAGTTGGGGATTTGTCAGTGTTGGGTTCATGATTGGACTTGATGATCTTAAAGGGCTTTTCCAGTCTGGGCAATTTTGGGATTCTATGAAATACTGAAATACAGTCAGAAGTTCAGCATCAGCTGTACCAAGGGAAGACAAGAAACCCCACTAAGCAGCAGGGATAGTGTAACTGTCCTGACCAATGCCATTTGGGATGATCTGGTGAAGGATCTGCTGTTGGACAGGTATTCTTCCAACTTGCTTAAATATGCCCCCTCCTTGTGGTACAGAGCAAGTGAGGATGAGCATCCTGTAGTGAACAGGAGATGCAGGGGAGGAAGCAGCAGGTGGCTGGAGCACTCTGCAGTCAGGGTTATCCTCATTAAAAAAACAAAAGCAGGGAAAGGAAAAGTCAAATGGCACATGCAAATGCTGAGAAGTGTGGGGTTTTTATTGCTCCATTAACTTTAGCCTGAGAATCTGATCGCAAGCTTGGTGTTCAGGAGCTTGCTGGAGTCAAAAGGTAAGAGAGAAATCACCACCCTCTCCTAACACAGGTTTGGTATCTCAGATCTACCACCAGAATAGAATCAGAGAATGCTGTGAGTTGGAAGGGACCCACAAGGATCATCCAGTCCAACTCCTGTCCCTGCACAGGACAAGCTCAACATTCACACCATGTCCCTGAGGGCCTTGGCCAAATGCTGCTGGAATCTTGTCAGGCTTGGTGCCATGAGAACCTCCCTGGGGAGCCTGTTCCAGTGCTCCACCACCCTCTGGGTTCCTGAAGAACCTTTTCCTCATGGCCAACCTCACCCTCCCCTGCCACATCTTCCTGCCATTTCCTCTGCTCCTGGCATTTGTTGGTGGCCAGAGAGAAGAGCTCAGCACCTGCCCCTCCTCTTCCCCTTGGGAGGAAGTTCTAGACCACGATGAGATCTCCTCTCAGTCTCCTCTTCTCCAGGCTGAACAATCCAAGTGACTTCAGCCTCTCCTCATACAGCACAGAATAATCTGTATTGTGGTGTGATCTTCAGACCAAGGTGGCATCCCCAGGGAAATGTGTTGCCCCGGGTTATTTCCAGCACGCTTTCTTCAGCGCCTTGAGAAGACATGGTTTCTCTCAGGTGTACAGGGCCCCTTGCCATCCTTTGTGCTGTAGAGTTGCCCCAAAACCTGCTGTAACTCCAGTGCAATCAGATCTGAAGCTCTTTTTACACTGCTTTTCCTCGTCAAAGGCAAACCTGGAGATGATACATCTTTGGGTTTTATCACCGACGTATCTGATTCAGTAATGAACTGAAGACTAACCTTTCTAAAGCGATAAGGGCAGCATATTTCACGCTCGCCCCGGTGCCAAATAGCCTTCAGAGCTTTAAAAACTAATTATACAAAGAGAGGCATGACTTTTCTTTCCTTTCTCCCCTTGCCAAGTTCTGAGCTACTATAATATGCTCAATCAGGTCCCTTTGTCTGGCCAACCCCACCAGAATATTAATAGGGAGATTCTGCTAGTATCTCACCCTGCCTTTTGACATCTACTCACAAAAGAGATAGTAGCGGGTTAAAACAACAAAATCAATCACTGTCAACCCAGATATGCATGAGGGGTTTTTTAAAAAATTATTATTATTATTTTCTGCAAAGACATTTCATTTGGATTTTTCTTTTTAATTAAACAAATGAGTTCCAGGAAACCTGGGGAGGGAGAAGGAAAGAAAACTGTGTGCTGATATATATCTTCTTGCCCCAGTATAAAAACTGGTGGTAAACTTTCAGGATATATTTAATTTAGCAACTTTCATAAAGGGATGTTGCCGAGTAGTTCAAGCACTGCTGTCAGCCTTGGTTTATATCCAAAAAGAACATGCTCCCATATTTCATCCAGCTGAAATCTTCCTTTCCAGGAAAGGATGCTCAGTCTTGTCCCTGCTAGCTGAGCAGTGGGGTCTGTGAACATGGGTGGGTATCTGTATGTGTTGGGTTTGTGTGTGTTTATGGGGTGTTTTTTCGTAGTGGGGGAAGGGGCCAACCTTGTGAGAGTGAAAAGCTCCCCTGGCTCCAAGGCAGAGACCCCCTAGCCCAGGCTGGGCCAATGAGCACTAGAGAAACACCTCTGCAAATCCATATTGGTGAGGGGAAGGACTGTCCTGAAAAGAAGAAGGTGGAGAGAACCTGGAGGAGAGGCCATTGACCTGAACAACAGACGACCATCGGCCTAAATAAAGGACAGACAGACAGAGCGTCGCCTGGAGGAGAGGCCATTGACCTGAAGAAAAGATGACCATCAGCCTAAACAAAGGAGAGACAGATAGAGAAAGAGATTCATTGCCAGAGGAACAGACAGAGACCCACACCCAGTTCAACCAAATGGAGCAGGAGAAGACAAAGTCCCCTTTGCAGCCCATGGAGATTCAAC
>NW_010291608.1:0-3892 GCF_000700745.2 Antrostomus carolinensis | reverse complement strand
ACTGTGTCAAATGCCTTCCTGAAATCAAGATTTTAATCCCAGATTATGATATGTGATCAGCAACCGCTGTTTCGCCTCACAGGAAGCTGCCCCGTCCAGTGGTATCAGTCCTCTGCAACCTGATCAGCAGGGCAACAGCAATGCAGAGCCTAGAAATACGTGTTCATAACTCCTGCTAAGGAAAAATCAGCTTCTCATCCAGGGAGAAGGAGTCCAGGAGATGTGATCTTGTCAACCATTCTGCGGCTTTATGGATAACTTCCAAATACCTAAGGAACCCTCCCAAGGTAAGCTACAACCATAAGAGCAGGGCTGAGATTTGGCATTGGACATGGGCACAGGAATCCACTGGGATCTAATCCACACTCTCCAAGTGCCTCTCGGCGACAAGCTCCTCTTTCACCAGTTTCCTCCCCCGTGCAGTGGAAGGTGGGCACTCCTCACAGCACAAGTCGCAGTGGCTTGTGGCAAGCGGTGGCTTCCAGCCCTAAGGAGAGCAGAGCACCAGGTTAGGGGAGGCGAGATGTTGCAGCAGGGAATCCCCTAAAATCTGAAAAGATTTCAGATCTGAAAGCAGAGTATTTGCAGGAACTCGCTGGCAGATAGAAACACACAGAACAGACTCTATTGCTTCTCTAAAAATTCACTGTTCAGACTTGGGTTCTCTAAGGATGCACTGAGAGGCAGGAAGAATATCCCTTTTATGCGCCACCCGTATGTGATGACTGTCCATTTTAGCTCATGCCTCTCCCTGACATCTCCCTGTCACAGCCAAAAAACCAACTCGCTACCACTCAGCCTTAAAAATTAATTTTTTTCCTCCCTCCTGCTACTTAAGACTTCTACCTTCGCTCTCCTCCTTTAGAAGGAACACAGAAAGGGTTTTATCTGGAGTTTTCACCTCTCACTGCAAAGCCCAAGTACATTGTTCCTCCAAATCTAAGGCCCTGCAGTAGGGAAACCACAGACCACCACGCACTTCAGGCCTTCTACACGACAAGGCAGAGGATCGAACTCCTTAGCTCTTCCTCCCTGGCTGTGTCCTCTCTACTGTCTTAAGGGCTTTCAATATATGCAGACAGCTTTATGATTTCTTTTTCTTAATAGCAGGATACTGCAGGCCAGCTATATGCCCTTTCCAACCCTGATTCACAAACAAAGGAGCGAGCCAGAAAAACAGCATTTCCTCAGAACTGACTGAAGAGCTGCAGGCTGAAAAACCCCTCCCAGTTTCTGTCCCTTCCACCCCAAGATATAATATCTCATTAGCAATATTTCATATTTACAGGTTGCCATATATTACAGCAATCACATTTCTTTTCCATGCTACATCTGCAGCCTGTTAAGACTGCAAGTGCTGTGTTTGCACAGCTCTGAAAGACCCAACTGTGATTTTTCGTGGCAGTATTACTGCAAAGTCTCTTCCCTTTTCCACCTGCATACTCAGACAGACATTTCAGTCTTCCTCACTCTGACACCTACAGGACTGTGAGAGGGGACTTCCAAGGTCATCCGGTCATCCAGACCTCCCACTGCACCACATCAGTAATGAGCTTGTCCAGGTGAGCCACCTCCCTGTACTTATATTAAATTAGCCTCAAAAGAGCCTCCTCTCAGCCCTGTTTCACTGTCTGGCTGCCCTGACCATACAATAGTGTGAATGACACCTGAAGTACTCCGTATCTCAATAGAAGGTTCACCTTAAAAAAGGTCTTAAGGATAAAAAATGAAGTTAGAAAGCATACACCCACCAACATAACCCTTTGCTCTAAAATATAAATGAATGGTTGTCATGGTAACTGCTTCAGAGAGAAATAGAGTCCCTCCCAAATTCTCAATGGCCAGAAGAAACCCTCACTCACACACCTGGTCCTTTCCCTTCCGTACTTTTCTGCAATGTTTCACACCAGCAAATTGCAACGGGAAGAGAAGTGCATGGCTTATGTCACTGGAACGTATTCAGATTTCTCCAAGTATCCTGAGAAATCCCGTTGCTCTGGACAAACCTATAAGCTCTCTTATTGCTCTGTGAGGCACAGTTTTGAGTTACTGTTTTTCATTACTGATGTGCCTTCTAGCAGACCCTGCTGTGAGATAAAGTGGTATTAGAGTGGCATTACCGGCTGGCGGAGTGATTGAGACACATACGTGGCTGCAATATACTCCTTGAACTAACAGGCAGCAATGTATCTGGAAACCCTTTTGCTAATGCCAGGAGAAGGAAGGGCAGAAAAACAAAGCACCGTATACTCCGAGGCTATACACATGCAAACCTCCAAAATACCTGCTACTGACCAAATTCCACATTTCAAACTAAAAATGGAAACTCTAGAGCTGATGTAAGCAGTACCAGGAACATTGCAGGCCCTCCTGAGAGGCACAGGGCACCAAGCAGTGCTAACACCATGCTGCAGTTCCCAGGCCAGGGCACCTTGCACCCACAGAGCTTGGTGAGCAGGAACTGCAGCCCCAGACCTTCTGCCTGCACTCACAGAGACGTGTCCTGCTGTAGGGCAGCTTCAGCTTCCACCATTTTGGGAGGTTCTCAAAAGCACCTTGATGACTCGGCAGCAGCAAAAGGCATGCTGTGTCTTGAGTGCCACACTTTCTTGGAGATATTTCTCTTACTGGTATTAAAAGGATTCATGCCTGGGTGCTGGTTCTGAGTACAATTCACGTCCAAGGTTACTGCAAGTCAGAAGTAGCTGCTAGGCTGAAACGTGCTCCCGTGTGCACGTCCACACTGCAGGATCCCTAAGCGTGAAGCAGAGCCTTACAGGACTAGTGCTGTTCAGATAAAGAACAACAAAAAAAAGGCAGCAGAGACAGAAGGTCAGGCACGAGGAGGAAAAATTGACATGACTAGTCTGGTCAGCAGTGGTCTCAGCACTCCTCTGGCCAAGCCTGGGTTTCTGCAGCTTTCTAGGACAAGGAGCATGCAAAGGTTTGCAGGTGTTCCCAGGCAGCTCCTTCTGAATGTGACTGACAACACTGAGGAAAGCCCCAAGATAAATTTATGAAAATGCTTCCAAGTGGATGGCAGACCTCCCTGCCTACCCAGGGATGCAAAGTGATACTCAAGAGTGAGTAAGAGACAAACAATGTGACAGAGACAGATCAGGAGGGGTCCAGAGAGCAAGTAAGACCACCATCAGTGGCTGGGCCAATAGAGGGCTGCAGAGATGCAACCAAAGCAGCAGGCAGGAAAAATGAGTGCTCTACAAGGAGAAGAGCAAGTGATGTGTGAGGCCAGAGTGTTGCAGGAAGAAAAACACAGGATGAGAGCATGGACAACAGCATTAGCTGCAAAGATGAACACCAGAGGCCACATCATTGAGATGTGACACTGAAAGGATTCACCTGACACCGAGGCAGCCTGGAAGCCAGAACCCAGCAAGACGTATGGGATGACACTGAGGTTACTGCCCTGCACGTCTACAGCCGGCACGTCTGCGTTTGCTGTCCATGGGGAGGGACAAGAGAGATCCACAGGACCTGCAGGTAGACAGCTAGAGGGAGGAGGAGGTTCAGATAAATGGAGGCCAGGATGCCAGGGCTTCAAGTAGAGCAAGGCCAGCCATGTCTGAAAGGACTGACAGGTTGAGGGAGATCAAGTGAAAGTACTGTAACAGCCACAAGCCCAGTTAGAAGGCGATAAAGGGCAAGAGAAACACCAGACTGAAAGCAGCAGCCTCAGTTCAGTGCCAACAGCAAGAACAGCTACTACCAGAGCCCTGTGCTGAAGTTACCAGCCCCCCTCAGAGCTGCATCTCTCCCTGTAACTTTGGTGTGTCCCCACACAAGGACTGGAACTAGAAACCAACAGAGGGAGCCAGGCCACCACTGATGCCAGCCTGAGCTCCAGAGACATGGACAGTGGGATTGAGTGCAC
>NW_010291607.1:0-3700 GCF_000700745.2 Antrostomus carolinensis | reverse complement strand
AAATCACTGGAATCAAGTTTTACTTCTAAAGCATTTTATCTGATTACTTAACTTCTCTCTGACTTTACAGGTTGGATAATAACTTAACTATGGAAACAGGTGTCCTAAACTTAAAAGAAGTCTTTGTTTGTTTGTTTTGATTCCTTTTTTTAAGTTTGATACAACATTTTTCAAAACAGAGTTAATCACACTTCTAGAGTGACAAGTGCTCCACCTCAAATATCAAACAAAAAACACTCCTTTTTTGATGGCTCACTGGAAGATGCAAGCTTTGAAACAGAGCTTAATGACAAACAGATCTAGTGGAGTTATATACGAGAGCCGAAACATTCTAGCCCTACAAATATCCTCTGACATAAAGACAACTTTTCTTCTTCATAGTCTACCAGCTGATAAAATTCTATTAAAAAAAAAAAAAGTTAAAAGGTTAATTAGCGGTTTAGGTCATGCTTCAGAGCAGTTTTTCAGTAATTAATAGATAATTAATGCAATTATAACACAGAAGTAGTACTAACCAAGTCCAGTGAGGAAGCTTACAGAGCATAATCACTCACAGCAAGTGTAAACGAAATCAAGACAGAAACAATTTAAAATGAATCAGAGCTCTCTAGTTTTCAAAAGCAACTGCTTAAAATTAAACTCATCTTTACATACAAGTCAGTTGATCCAATTCACATTACTTGGCATTGTTCACAGAGAGGATGAGGTTGGAATGAATTAATCAGGATATTAAATCCTATTGTTAGTCTAAAAAAGGGCTTTTAAATGTGTCAGTTTGATAAACTAGTGTGCAGAATTAAAATATTTTCAAGGCATTTATTTTCACTTGTATAAAAAGGATATAAAAAAGTGATATAGTATTAATGGCACATAACATATACCGTTAATCATAGATGCATGTGCTTCAGGACTGTGACAGAGAATGCCTGATCTTAAAATATAAATATATGAAGGGAACAGGTAATAGAATTTCTTTGCTGTAAGATTATATCAACATTAAACATGCTGTGAACCTCAGACTACTGTCAGATCCCTGTGAACTAGATCCATAGAAGCACATTAATGGTACTAGAGCAAACAGATTCAAATTGGACGGATGTTTCGCTTGTTACATCCAAGGATAAGCGAGGAGGAAGTGGCCTGGCTCAGTCATCTTTAGTTAACTTTAACAACTGCCTATTAGCGTTGCAAATATCTATCAGATATTAATAGACCTACTGTATTTCAAAAGTTTAGTTAGTCCCCAGGCTGGCACCCCTGGGAAATCGTATCTGCTTGGAAGATGGAAGAGGGCATCCATCGAGAGTGCCTCCCCATCCAGCGTGCCACCGAAGCACAATTCCCAGCAGACACAGAGCAGGATTTCTTAGCTCTTAGCTTCAAAGTTCAGTGCTGATATCTCAAGCAGCTCAAAAACATGAGTTTAAAGAAAATCCTCCAAGAGGCAGGAAACCCTAGCCTTGGCAGCAACAATTCCTATTGTTTTCAGCTTGTTCTGTTACCCATTCTTTCCCTTTCCCAGTTACATCATTATACTTAGAGGTTATTCACCATTTCCTGAAAGACACTTTTTTCCCCTCACAACAAGGTTGCCAATGTTCTGTTCCATACTTCCCAGCTGTCTCTCACCAACCTGTCTGATCTCCTCCAGCACCTTCAGGGAAAAGGATTAAGCACTATTTCATGTGTTCTTGCACATATTTCCTTCCACTGTTACTTGCTTCTTAATGAACACAGAGCTTCCTTTCCTTAAGGCTAAGACTGGAAAAAATGGCATATGGAAGCAGTGTAGCGAAGGAAGGCAAAATCATACGAAGGGAAAACAAGGTAGTAAATTTCTCCAAAGAAAAACAAAAGGAAGAAGGGTAAAGAAGAGCCAAAAGCAGTGATAAAGACTGAAAGGAGCATCAACTATAAAAAGTGAATACAGGAGTATAGTATAAAAGAGTATAGTATAGCATAAAGGAGCATCAAATATAAAAGGTGAAAAGAATGAGAAGACTTAAGTGAAAGTAACAAAAACAGTTGAGAACATATTAAAAAGAGAGCCTAAGAAGATCAAATAAAAAATATGTGTAAAGGCAGAAGAGGCAAATCAGGAGTTATTACAAAAATTTAATATTGGATTTAGTTCCAGAGTTATGTTCTTCTAACTGCTGAGTAAATACAACCTTCTAAAGAAGTTATTTTGGATGTTCTGGCAGGACTAATATTAAAAAATAGCATCTGAAATCCAAGGATGCAACACAAATTGCCTAACATACTATACAGCTAACCTGGACCGTTGCTTTGAGCACAAACCTCTTGAATCTGGAGGTGGTTTAAACCCAGCCTTGGTGAGCTTCCAGAGGGCAGGCTTAGAGCCCAAGACCTGGTCTGCCTCTGATGGGAGCAGCCCACATGTAGCAAGAGCAGACCCCAAGCTCCTCTCTCATCTTTTCTCCATGTCCTGCAGCACAAACAAGCTGTCCCACAGCAGACATGACCGATTGCAAAGGAATCCTTGAGCTCCCCAGAGCAATCACATGCTGCCAGACACACACACGAGTGCAGGAACAACAAGGACACTAACCAGCTTAGGGCTTTGCTGTAGGAACACTCCCACCCAAACCAATCCCAGCTGGCCAGGAGCACATTAGCTACCTAGTGAAGGCATCCCTGAGTGTCATCCGTGGGATCTCCTAGCTCAGGTAAATACAGGGAGCAAAGAAAAGCCAAATCTAACTGGAAGATATATGCCCTGCTCCTGGCCAAGCAACTAATATAAATCATTCCTCCTCTAGATCAGTGAGGGTGGGGATGTTGTGCAACAGTCAAACTCCTTCAACTGGTGTAGGCAGGAACCAGGAACGAGACCAGGAAGAATTCAGACTAACGTGGTCAGAATTACTGCTCTTCCCCCATGTGTCACAGCACAGGAAAAGTATGCCCTGTGCCAGGCAACCAGTCCCATCAGGCTGCTGGTAGCGGGTTGGATGTTTGACCCAGTCTCTGCAATTCAGAACTCTATCTTAACAAGATTGTCTTCCACCCTGGACCAACTCAAAAAAGCTTCAGCAAAAGGTGCAGGTATTACTAAGCATACTCTTCAACTCTTGTTAAAGAGTTTAGCTGAATGACAACCCCTTCATTTAAAAACTGTAAGGCAGGATACCTTCAAGGCAGGTCTTTCACGAGTCAATGTTTGTTGTCAAAGTAGTTCTCAAATTAACAGAGGAAAAAAAAAAAAAAGCTACTGGTTCTGGTAATGGTTTTTTCCATGCACATAGCTGTCTCCTCAGATGACAACAAAAATCAGTAATTATTTTGTTTAAACAGGAATAGCTCCAAAATTTCCAATCCAGGGACATAAGAAAGGGGCAGGGGGTGGCATTTACTACATCATGCTGATAACTTCAGCGATTAATACACACAAATGGGTGATCCCCAATCTTTTAACCATGATCATTTCACCAAGTTACTGATAAGCTGTAGGTCTGTATGTCAACCACTGAAAATATTATTTCAATCCCCCCACTTTTTTAGTCGGTCACATACAGATAGCCCCTTGCATAATTGCTGCCAGTAGTACCTTTACTTTTCAATAATCTCAGCTTAAAAGGCAATTCTGGGGTGACATCAAGCAGGTGACTGGTTACTAGTGGGGTCCTGCAGGGATCCATCCTGGAGCTGGAGCTCTTTAGTGTCTTCATCAATGACT
>NW_010291606.1:0-1330 GCF_000700745.2 Antrostomus carolinensis | reverse complement strand
CTCTGGCCCAGCTCACACCAGGACAGGTCTGAAGTGCCAACACACCCACTGGGTCCAGCGCTGCCAGCCCAGTTTGACAATGAAACCCCCAGTTAACCCCTGTGTTGGCTCCGTTGCCCAAAGCCCCTCGGCTTATGGCCCAGCCCCACTTGTCTTCTGTGCCACACCTGGATCACGGCCCGGGGTGATCACACCGAGCAGAGCCTGTGTGACCAGCGTGCTCACCCCACAGCCCTGGGCACCCCCAGACAGCGTCTGCTGCCATCTGAGACCCCCAGGACACAACCCCCGCTCCCTCCTCAGACCACTTCCACCCCTGGCGCGAGGGACGGGGTACGGAGGGTCTCACCAGCTCCTGAGTCTCCGACTGGAAGATGGAGTGGACTCCGATGATGAAGGGTGTTGGTGTGCTCAGGACCTCCAGGAGCTGTGCAGGTAAGATGGGCACGTACGTGAAACTGCAACCAAAAAAAGAGCATCACTGCAGCCGGTGGAGCCCTGATCTCAGCCCCGGCACCCTCCTCAACACCACCCGATGCTCCCCTCTCCAGAGGCTGTGGGGTGATGGTGTCCCCAGCAAGGTGGGCTTCCTCCCGGCACTCTCGGCCCTTCAGGCACTACGAGACCTACAGCTGCGCAAAGCTTCCGAGTGTTTCTAGACTCTGACCATCATCAGTCTCTTGTCCTGGAGTTATAAGGGCTGCAGCAACTCTCTGCTCAAGAAAGGCTGAGGGAGCTGGGCTTGTTGAGCTTGGAGAAGAGAAGGCTCTGGGGAGACCTTCTAGTGGCCTCCCAGTACCTGAAGGGAGCTTAGAAACAGGAGGGAGAGTGACTTTTGCCATGGGCAGAGAGTGACAGGACAAGGGGAAATGGTTTGAAACTGAGAGAGGGGAGATTTAGGTTGGATATTAGGTGGAAATTTTTCACCCAGAGGGTGGTGAGCCAGTGTCCCAGGTTGGCCAGAGAAGCTGTGGCTGCTCCTCCCTGGAAGTGTTGAAGGCCAGGCTGGATGAGGCTTTGAGCAACCTGGTCTAGTGGAAGGTGTCCCTGCTGCTGGCAGGGGGGTTGGGACTGGATGAGCTTTCAGGTCCCTTCCAACCCAAACCAGTCTATGATTCTAGGGCTTTCTGGAAGCCTCTCAGTGTAGCTGGGAGAGGGAAAGGGGATGGATTCTGGAGAAAAAAACACCTCTGGCCTCTTCCACATGCAACATGGTGTGACCACACTGAGCCAGACCATGGCCCACAGCCTGATGGGCTTGATTCCCTCTGTCAGGAGCTGCCACAGCTAGAGATGGTGCATAGAATCATAGAATAGTTTGGGTGGAAAA
>NW_010291605.1:21719-45565 GCF_000700745.2 Antrostomus carolinensis | reverse complement strand
CTCTTCAGAGCTGGTCTCAAGCCACTCATCCTGTCTGGTCAAACAGTGATCTTAGAGCACTGGTTGGTCTTTGTTCCCAGCTTTTTCTACCCTGCTTCGTCCCCCTGGTCAGGTAACAATCCTTTCTGCCATGATTCCTTTGGAGCAGTCAGGTTTTTAGCCCTCTGTGGCTCGTTCTGGAGCAATAACGCCATTTTTAAGGGGTAGTTGACAGTATTTTGCAACTGCAACTACAACTGTAGTTCCTCTCTATTGTTACTGTAAGACAAGATGCAAAGATTTCCTTCAGCCTTAGGCTAGGAACCACCCATAGGGAGTTGCCCTCTTCTGTACTATTTTTACTATAGCTGCATGATTTTAATTTGTAGCTGTTAGAGCCCTGTATAACTCTTGGATTGTTGTGCTACATGTTTCTGCTTAAAAATACCGGGTTAGTTATTCTTCTGCCGTCACCTTCCTGTTGTCTCTGAAGCATGGGCAAGCACAGGTGCTGCTGTGTGGATGCAGGAAGCTTGCTCAGTGCTGATGCTACTAGCTCTGTGTTGCTTATCTTGTATTTATAGCAAAGGAGAGTAAGTGTCGCTGCATGATGCAGTGTCTGAAGTGTTATTCATAAGGATTTTTTTTCTGCTGGCTAGTTTGCCCTGTTTTCAAACATGTAACATATCATTCTGCTGCTCGTTGTAGTTTCGCTACTTTGGTCCCAGTTCCAAAAACCCCCATGACAAAGTATGGTCATACATGAGGACCGTGTGCTCACTTCGTTATGCATGATGGGGCTGCTTCCTCCATCTGCAAAGTGCTGCTGATACTGTTGCTCATTTCTTGAGTTAAGGCACTGAGGGTCTGGGCTGTGTGAGTGAGATGGTTCTTTCAGCCACAGCAGGAAATGGTGAAGTCCTCTAAATGGGTTGATGTTCAGTGTATCAAGCAAATTCCGTGCCGTAGCACCAGGTGACCTGATCTAGTCTATTCGTCTGCTGTGAAAAAAATAAGCATTTCGAGATATTTTCCTGCACACAGGGTGCTGAATATCAGAAATGTGTCTTGCTGGAGATTGAATGAACCTTGTGATTATTAAGAAATATATATTATATATTAAGAAATACTGCTTATATATATATATCTTATATGTTAAGAAATACATATCTTATATATTAAGAAATATTGCTTGTGGTAGGAGTCTCGTGTGAGAAGGGAGGAAGGATGCTATAATCTGACTTTAATTACGTGGTCGTGTCTGTGGTAAGAGCAAGGACAATGACTTTCTCAGTGCTAGAGTGGGAACTCTTGCTTACAGCAGGGTGTTGGAAATGCTAAGGTAAAAGGTGCCTTGGATTTTAGTTTTGTTTGAATATAGCAGAACACATTCCCATGTCCCTACTTAGTCATTTGCCTTCTTTTACATCATTTCTTGCGTCAGCATGGCTGGAAAAAGCTTAAATGAGCTACTTGCACTATGTGAACATAAACATGTTAAGAACAAGGATTATAAACAGATATTGTCTACAGCTATTAAGCCTCCTATGTATTAATCTGCAGAAGACCTTCAGCTAAACAGTGTTGAATTTTACAACTAAGCCCAGGTATTATGATGCCAAGGACTGATTTGCTCTGTTGCTTGTTGATGTCTTTTTGTTTATTTCGTCAGCAAGTTTTCTGCATGCTGTTGGATGTATACTTTTTCCTTGCCCTGAAGGTAAGGAGCAAAGACAACTTTGTGAGTAATCATAGTTCTGATGAGACTTTGAGGAGCTTGCTTCCTCTGTAAAGGCAGACCTAATTCTGAATGTGTCTATTGAGTGACAGAGTGTGGACTACTGTAAATTGTAGAAGCTGTTGGACAGGTTGGTCAGAGTGACAGTCAGAGATGCAGGCAGACTTTTACTGTGCCCTGAGGTTATAAATCTCTTAGAACCACATCTTTTGCTGTAGTTAGCTCAAGACTGTGCCTGTAAGTACTGTTAAATCACTGTGGAAGATCATAGCTTGAGTGCAAAGTCTGCTGTAGCCATGAAGTTCCTCAGAATTTACTTGCTTGTCACAGTCACAAGCACTTTGAAGATATGTTTTCCTTCCTCTGATCCCGTCATCTGTTTTCTCAAGAAACACTGTAAAATAAAGCTGCTTACTTACAAGACCATAAAACTTAAGTGAACTTGTTTCTGAGCGCATAGGTTGCCCAGCTGCATTTGACTGGTATATGTTGATGTGGTAATACTGTGGGGCAGTTAGAACTGTTTGGATGTATAGGTACTGTGGCTTTGACATACTGTGTCTGAAGGCAAATCATAGCTAATACCTGTTTAGCTGAAAAATCTGTCCTTTGTGAAGATACAGAATGGGGGAAGGAAGAGTGGAAAGCTAAGTGTTTGGAAAGTGAAGTACTATGTTTTAATATACTTGGTTGTTTTTAGCTAGAAGGAATTTTTGGGGAAGAGAAGAAGGTATAAGAGAAGAATGTGTTAGCAGTCTTTAATGAGTATTATTCTGGGGAAAGAAAAAAAAGCTATTATCAGGTAGAGCTGGTAGTGTAACTGCTGTTGTTTCAGCTGGCAAAGAAGTAGAGGCTGCATAGAGTGCTTGATCAGCCATTTTGGGACCTGTTGGACTTGTACCAGCTTCATAGTACAGTGTTTTTAGCCACGCTCCTGGTCTCAGACTGGCATTGGTGCAGCTAGTTAAACCATTAGTCAACTAAAATGGAGTATTTTTGAATGGATGGGAATTAGGTAAGAGATGAAATCGAGTAAGAGAAGGATGATGTGTGTGAGGAAAGGCAACAGCAGGAGCCTTGCTGCCACCTTCTAAGCAGTGTTGAGGACTCAACTGGAATCAGCTGAACTGGTAATATAATCTCAGTTGTCACCTGGCATGGATGAAGACACAGTAACATCAAAAGTGGTCCTGAGAGATGAGGGTGTGAAACGAGCACGGCACCTTTTATGGGCTCTGACAGTAAAGCACACTTCTTCCTTTGTACTTAACCTTTCATTGCAAGTGTCACGTTACAAACTTCAGAAGAAGGAGGGTGGATGAATAGGCCATCTTCTCGTTTCATTCATCAGTTAGGTGTGATTTCCAGCGTGCCAGCTTTGGTATGTTGAGATGTCAGTCTGTTTACCAGACAGGATTTCAGCAACATCCTTGGGTGGCATCAGGAGGACTTCTTGTTTAGACTAATTCAGTCTAACTTCTGTTTACTTTTATGAGCAATTTCTCTGTAATATTTTAGGTTTTATAACCGTTTATCGTTGTCTTGAACTTTTTAAGGCAAATTTGCAGTATATATTTCATCAAAGTTACAAACAGAGTGAGCAGCTCTCCAAACTTTCTGGGATATTGGAAGCTGTCTAGCTCCAGTAGCAAAGATATGTGAGGTTAATTTATATTATGAGAAGCAGCAGAAATTACCTGGTACTAAGCTTTATGCTATGGTGGGCAGACTTTGTTCGGTATCTGAACTAGTGAGTTTCCGATTTCTGTGCTGCATAGAAGTCTGTGGTATAGATAACTTTTGCACTATGGGAGGCTGTGATTCTTTTTCTGATTAGTAGCTTTGGGGTCTAGGAGCCACCCTGAAGTGTACAGACAAGAGAAAACGGGAGGAAGCAAAATGTTTCTCCTCATTTTTGTGCAGGTTTCGAGAACAGACTAAACTGAGTTCTCAAACACATGGTAGGCTGTGTGAGCAACTGAAGAAAGCTCATTTTGTTTCTTCCCGTGTTGCCTAATAGGTAAAATGCCTTTTTTATGGGTAAAGAAGTGTTATTTTTATTTCTGGAGGGCAAATGTTTTAAGGTTTTCTAAAAAGAGATGAGACTGGGGAAATTGAGAAGTTTATTAGTTTGATATGAATATTGAAAGAAGTGTTATGATAACAAGCAATGCATTTCAGTAAAGAGACAATGTGAAAGAAGTATGCAATAAATAAGGAGGGAATTATGGCTAAATTCACATTCTGTATGTGGCATCTTCCAGTAAAATATATTAAAATATCTGTCTGGTTTTGTTATGCTGCCTTGTAACAGGGTGTCTAAAAGAGGACATTTAGGAGCATCATATGTCATAAATTTTAGTGGCTTATGCTTTAAGTCCAGGTAGAAAATGGGAACTCTTCACTTAAAAAGAGAGGTAATTGTTGCAAAAGGGAAGTTCTTGTGATGGAATTGAAACTGAACATCTTGAGCACCGGTTTTAAGGACATTAATTTTCTTGGATTAGCATCATCTTTAGCGTCCTTCTCTGCACGCTAAAGAAAAAAGTAGGATTTTAGGCCACAGTATATGGCTGTAAGAATGTTTCCATCCCTTAACTCAATCTGTGTTATGTTTTGCGTGCTTTTCAGACTCATCTGTTCTGACAAAATTTAGGAAACCTCCCAGCACTGTATTACCACTGGTGTACTGTAAGTTTGCTTCGCTGCTGGAGAGTTTTGGATGCTATGTGAAAGCAACAGCTGTTACTTCCTTTAAAAAAAAACAAAACAAAACAAAGCACAAAACCACACACACTTGTAGCTTTTCTCATTCCTTCTAACTATAGTTCAGGTTCCAGGAACTACAGAGCTAACATTAAACTTGTGCATGTTTTGAGAACATGGATTTACTTAGACCACATTGCTAAAAAGTACTTCGCCAGACTAGTAATTGTTCTCTCAAATAAAATTAGGGACAAAATAAAATGGGTATTAAAGGACTTTTTTTCCTTTTTAAAATAAAACTAAAGCAAATATTTAGAGAATTTCCCCCTAACCAAAACCTGGTGTTACAAAAAAATCATTGATATTTTACTTTGGAGGAGTACTGCATTGTAAATGGAAACTGTAAAATATCTATCTCCAGATAACCTGATTAGAAAATCCACTGTACCGTGGAAGACACTGCATAACTTTACCTTCTTTAATTACAAATCTGTTGTGATTTTTTCTAAAATAGCAGATACCTGCATACTTAAGAGAGAACAGAAGAGAGATAAAGAGAGGTTTTTGTATTCCCTGTTTCCTTGCAAGTTTAAGGCTTACATAGATAGTGTCACAGCAGCACTGGAAATTTCAGGGCAAAATACTGCCCAAGTGAAAAGCACCTTCCTCTTGGAATATGATTTTTAGGTTTCAAATGCACAAGCCATTACTTAAAGGAATTTTTATTAACTCTCTACTTAAACTATTTGTTCCCTGCTTTTTCCCCGCTAAGGGGTTATTGCTTCTTGTTTCGCTAGGAATTTATTTCAGTGAATCTTAAAGAAAGAGGGTGCTTCTGTTTGGTTCTGCAGATCTGTGAGACAATTATCTGGGGACAGTTCAGCTTCAGGCAGACAAACAGCTGAGGCAGCAGCAGCGGTCCACATGAGCTGCCATCTTTCATGATCCCCTCTCGCAAGCTTTCTGTAAAGCACTCGGGGAAGCAATGAGCTTATTGTGCGTGCCTGGTTCAGTAGCGCTGCACCTCCGCAGAAGCAGACCAGGGCTTTCACAGGCTGTGGTGCTTACTGTCTGCAGTCCCTGGGCGAAACATGGACAGGAAAGCGGTTATGCAGAGGAAGAGATCCAAAACCTGCTGCCCTCCCTTCATCCAGAGGGAAAAAGGTGGCTTGCCTGGCTAAAAGATTACCGCTGCTGAGTTAGGTAATTGATTAGTATCTCATTACTCTATTTGGGTTTATAGGAAATCTTTTTATTTCTTCACAGTCTCGTTGCTAAGTAGTAAAGTTTTACATCTGATACGTATTCTGATGTTGTGGTTTGCTTTTTTTTAAAAAAGAAACACTCTCTTGCTTACGTAATGTTTGCATCAAGCATGTTGTATTTGAGTCTTGTAAGTTTTAATAAATTTTGCCATGTAATATTCTAGCAGGGAGAGGTGATACCACCTCAATTTCCCATACTGGGAATTGAGATACATAGTTCTTGTATCGAATGCTCAAAATCACAGAGGGTATCTCCAGGGGAGCTGGGAACCGAGGCGGGTGTTGCAAGCTCCAGGGTATTGTCTTGACCCATAGGACAGCCGCTGTTGCTGGTTCTTGAAAGACACAAGTGTGGCTGATCAAATACGAAAGGCATATTGCCTGCTTTCAACCTGCTCTCTGCTGAGGCAGGTCAGAGCACTATTTTAGAACATGTAGATCTGTCGCTGAGATTTTATTAAAAATCAGCATTCTGGGAACTCAACGCCAGTCCCTTCTCTTCTGTTTAGCTGGAAGTTAATGAAATGGTATTCCCGGGGCTGTGCTAATCTTCCTTGTTGTTACTGGTGCTGATCAAGATGTCATGGCATGGTCAAAGGTATTTGCAGGACATTAAAACAGGGAAAATGGAAAAACAAATTAAAAATTTTGGAGTATCCTTTAGAAACTACGTTAAATGAATGAGGGGAAAAAAAAACTTAAAAGCATAGATTGTTTAATACATAAATATGGAAAATCTGATAACGACAATTGTTACAGATGAGATAAAAATAAATTCTAAGATACCTTAAGTATTAATTAAATGGCTGAAGGCCAAAAACTGCTTTCTGCTCTCCATTGGAATACCAGTTGGAGTAAAAGGATCAGGATTTGGCCCTACATCTACCAGCCACTACCAAATAAGGTTCCTTGCAGAATTCAGTAGCAGAGTTGATGGCAATCCAGACACAGTGGGAGGAAGCTGTTGTTCTCTCAGCCTCCTCGACACAAGGGCAAAGGATTCAGTTTTCTTCCTCAAGGTATAACTTTCACTTTCCCATGTCCTGAAGTCCCCATACCAGTACTTTCTGCTGGCTTTTCCTTCCTGCTTGGCCAAGATCTCCATGACATTTAGCAGTATGGGAAGGATGGGGTGGTTATGATTGCGAGGATGAGATCCGCAGCTGTATTCTGGATGTGCTTTCCCTTCCTTCACTATTCTGGTAATAGCACCGGTCGCACCTTCCCAGCCTGATACTCTTGTATCAAATGGCCCTGACATGCCGCTATGGTAAGTGCCTGGCTCATTCTACCTGCTGGTGAAGTGGGTGGGTGGGCTTAGATGGGCAACGGCACTTTTTGGTAATAACTTGGTGCTCTCTGAGTGAATAAAAGTGTTATTCGAACTCTAGCGGTAGAGGGTGTAGGATTAGAGCATTGTGCATTCAATGCTGTGATTCGTGAAGTTACAATGCTGTGTTTCAGCAGCGGAGCAGTGTGCTTCTGAGTTAACACAGGGGATTCTGTGGTGCTGGCGCATGTAGTGATAGAGATAGTCATATCTCAGAGCTAAAGGTTTCACAGCAGGTCATATGTTTTGACATTTTTCATGTATGGGGAAAATGCTCTAAGGAGGGGATGTCGTTCTGTATCTGTAATTTAAGTCCACAGAAAAAAATAACTGCATATTTTTCATGTTTGTCCTTAAATGTATAAAGGACATGTTTAATTAGTAACCTTTAAAATTTTATTCCATTCCAAAATTTTCAGGTAGCTGTTAAACTGTTGCGCTTTTTTTGGCTTTGGCTATATCTGTGGATGGATTTGAGCCCTTATCTTTCAGCTTTGTTACAGTTCGCTGGGACGACTTGAGCTTTGTGCTCAATCTCCTCTTTTGACAAATGTGTTTGGGAAGGATGCCTGGAGCCTATGGAAAGCATACTGAGGGCTTAAGCAGTTAGCATGCCAGGAGTTGTCCAGCTACTAACTCATCCTGAATCAGAGCGTACTGGTGTGTTTTTCATTCTCTTCTAAGTAGCTGACCACAGTATTCATCTATTTTAAGTACTTTGCTTGGAACTCTCTGACTGAACTAATTTTACCAGAGCTGTGTGATGATAGGCTGGTATGTTGTATTTCCTTTCCCATATACGTGCAAACTTTTTGCGTGCTTTCACATTGGGGTTTTTTTGTTAATTTGTTCACTTTAAGTCTGTGAGTGCTCATCCCTTTTAGAAGAGAAGCATTTGCAATAGTAGCAGCTGAACATGGTATTCAAAAGAACCTGGTTCAAAGACCTATTCTTTGTTTACTGGCTGCAGCATTAACTAATGAAGAATGAGGTGTTTGAACATTTGTTTATCTGTGCCGAGGCAGATTCTAACCCAAGCCCAGTTTCAGTATTTTATTTGATACAAACTCCTGTTTTTCACTACTGATCCAGAGAATAAGCTTGCATTTCCTGTTGCAGTGACATCTCAGCTACACCATGGACAGATTGCTGCACACTGCTCTGAATTCTGCTTGTCTTAGTAGTTGCAGAGAGGCCGTACCAAGAGCCTCTGTTAGGGGAGATTTTGCAGGCTTTCCCATGTGATTATATAGAGGTCTGTGCTGTAACCTGACAAGGGTGCTTCCCAGTTTATAAAGCATAAATTATTAAAGCAAAATGGTATTAACAATGTACACTAAAAGCCTAGACAGTACCCCCTTCATAAGTAGAGAGCTCAGCTTCTGTTACTGGATTGTTGACTCACAGCCCTAGCTTCTATTTTGACATTTGATTCCTGCGGCTGACCTCTGATTTTCTTTTCTTTTTTCCCTCTTCTGGAGTCCTTTTGTTGCAGTGAGTTCAGATAATGTCTTGTCCTTTTCATACGGTGAAAGAAATCTTAATGCATTTTTCAATTTTGCAAAAGCCAAGTGCATTTAGTGTAGAATTCCCAAACAGGACTATGCAGCCTGTCAATTCCTCGTGCTCCTATCTGTATAGCTCTCTGTGTGTCCCATACTTAGAATCGCTTTACTGATCCAGATTTCCCCCATCCAAGCTTCCTGGAGTTAATTTGCAGGGTGTGACCACTGTCTGGTGGAAGGATGTTGCTCTCGGATTAGCTTGTTAACCCCTAGACTTTTGACCTTTCATGTCTTATTCTACAGGGTTGGTTAGATTTATTCCTGTAGTTTCTTTGTTGGATTTACTGTATTTCATTTGATTTCTAAGTAATTATTAGTTCCGTATTTATGACCACAAAGAGCTTTTATGGAACCAGCCACTAAAACTGTTTTACCCACAACAAGGTACAGCACTCCAGATTTGTACCTGCCCTAGCGTAGCAAGACTATCTTGCCGTGTTTCAGTGACTGTAGATCTACTCCCATCTTTTTTGCCACAACTTACCCAAAGTCAGTGACTAGATGAGGTTGCTTGGTCTCTGGGGATCAGCTGTCTGTAAAATTCCTTATTAAGCATTTATAAAGATAGCCTGTCAGTTCCGCGTACGTTTTTCGTTTTGTTTTCTCCTTCTCTGTGCATTTGGTGCTTTCTTTAGTCAGTTATTTGTTGTTTGGCCTCAGCACCCTGCTCAAAGTTTTATAGTACATACAAATAAAAGCAATCTGTGCCCTGAAGATTTTACATTCTGAAGACACATGGAAAACGGAGAAATCCAGATGTTGAGGATTTTGGGATTCTTTAGCTGCTGTTGGGATAGTTTTGAATGATTTTGCTTTTACCTTATATACAGTTCTTTTTCTGCATTGGAAAGAAATACCAGTGGAGCAAAATTCTTGCTTCAGATATGCTGCACTGAATAACTGCCCCTAAGAATATGTCATGATCTCAGCTCTAAAATAGGTTGCATTGTCTTCCTCTGTCTATATTGAACCCAGTTTGGAGCCTCTCTGTGCCAAAGGACATTTGCCAGCCTGACAGCTGGGTACAGTTGATAGTTGCCTTCAGTCTGGCTAATAGGATCTTGTTTTCCAGATTAGGAAATTAGTTATATCAAGGGCCCTACTTCCAAATGGGGTAAGAGGCTTAAGCTTCAGGAAAGGATGGGCTACTCCTGGTTTCATGTAGCAACCAGGAAAAAAAGTGATGCACTCTGAAAGCTGCTGAAATCTGATATGATTGTGCTTAGCTTTTTACTAGAATCATTCATATTATCCATATAGAAATCATTTAATCTGTGTAGGCTGGTGCTCTGATGTGGGTTACTGGATACAGAGACACCTCAGACAAGTAATGCTGCAAAAAATACAGCCATGTCTTGCTGGTTTTGCGAATGACTGCAGTTAATCATTTGGCTTCTTGTTCTTACAAGGTGGGACTGTGTGAAGGGGAAGCACTGAAGCACAAGGCTCTCCCTTTCTTAAGTCCCTAAGTCCTCCGAGTTGTTTGAAACCATTCCCATTGAGGTCAGTGGCAAAACTTTTGTTTCGTCAGTTCGGGATTAGGCCTAAACCCTACACCCATTTTGACGGAAGAAATCTGAGAACATATTATTTCTCTTCCTAAATGTCAAGTTTTAAAAGGGGATGAGCTGGAGGGAGGGTTGTGTACTGCTCGCCGTGAACTGAATTTTTTTCTGCAGGAAGTCACTTTTCTTCAAGGCCAAAGATAAATAGTGAAATGCTAGAAATTTCCTAGGCCCTGCCTTTCAGCTGTCTAATCGTGTTCTTTGCAGAGACACTTAAGACTCTCTGCTATGTGCAGTGTTGCTTTAAATTGTCAGTTTGTTCAGTAACCATTTTTACACTGTCTTGTAATATAATAAGAAGGGGTCACTGTTGAAGCTAGCAGCACACCATTTTAGACTTGATCCAAGAAGATACTTCATTTTTTCACAGTGTTGTCTGCCCATGGAGTGCCATGCCACAGTACACCACACTGGAGAGAAGCTCAGCTGGACAGAAAGCAGTCTGCATAGTTCCATCACAAACGGTTTTTATATTTATCCATGATAGGATGCACATAATCAAATGTCATGATGTTTCAGGGCAGTAGCTTTTCCCATAGGATCCACTACATGACACTAAAAATAGATTTAATTCTCTATTTCTGTTCTGGGAGAAGTAATTTCACTTTTGTTCTGATGAATTACATGGCTAGTAATCTGATCAGAGTAGCTCTTCAATTGAAAGAACTACGAAGAAGCTAGCGAGCAGAACAAACTGTTCTGCTCCCCCATTTTATTTCACTCGATGTTACTTTGCTGTCAGGTCCTTTCCCCAGTTATTTTTCTTCAGCTGCATTCCTCTGCAAGTAGCAAGTCCTTTGGCTGTAAAATTAAAATAGGGGAGGAGAAAGGCAGCAATGTCTGAATCATTTTATAAAGTCATCTTGATCTTATCTCCAGCCCTTTCCGCCCAAACCCACCAAACTCTTTACTGAGCTGTGTGCCTATAAATAGAACAGCTGCTCTCATGCAGAGATGGGCAGCTCTGAACCAGAGGCTTGTTTTCTCTGAGCGGTGCGTGCATGCGAGAGCTCGCTTCTCACTGGCCTTTCATGTCTGAGTTATGTAGCTGTGAGGTTTTCTATAGATAGAGGCTGGCAAATGACATAAACTGCTACTTAGGGTGGGGCAAGGTGACCTCTGGGATTGTTGCCTGTTGGTTAAAAAAAAAAAAAAAAGAGGGTTCTGTTTAAGAGAGGAATGGAGGAATGCACATCTCGTGCAGAGGTGAGTGAGCCCTGCCAGGTGAGGGGAGCCGCCCGATGGGCGGCACTCAGGGGCTGAGTGTGGCTGTGGGAGCTGAGGGAAAGCAGAGGCGTTGTTTTGCTGTGAGTTACTGTTCTGGTGGGCTGAGCAAGAGTTTGAGCGGCCAGAGTGCTTGACCGAGCCTGGGGAGTGCGGGGCTGTGGCTGACCCCAGTTTAAATGTGTCTGTGAATAAGCGTAGCAACAGAGCTCTGAAATCTCCTCCTGCAAGTTGCTCTTTTTTGATCAGACTCCTGTCGGACTTGATACCTTTGGGCTTTGCATCCTGGGAGTCTTCCCCAGGATTTTAAATTCCTCTCTGACTTCAGTTCAGGTCTCTGCAGAATTCAGTAGCTACTTTTTCTGTCTAATTTTTTAATTATATGTGGGTTTGCCCAAGGAATGCAAAAGATCCCTCCATATTTCTGTCTTAATCTGGAAAATCTCTTGCCACTTTCCCATCTTCTTCCCTGTAGAAAGTGAACTGCAGAAATCTGTGATTTCTTTAGTACAGTAATTCAGATGCTGTTGCTTAACATTTCTCTTTGATACTCAGGTGCTGGAGGTTAAAGTAACTCATCAGATAGGCATATATATATATATATATATATGTATGTATGTATTCTAGGAGGACTCTGACAAGTTGGGCAGCGTTGTTTGTTTCTCTTGGCAGCTGGGAGATGGAGACACACAGAGTGAAAATTACTTTATTGGGATCTCATAGTATCTGTGGCTGAATGCACCTTTCCCACATTCAGATGAGTGCCTTCAGCTCTGGCTTTGGGGTCATTTCAGCAAGGGATGCTGTTGGGTCAGTCTTTGAACTCCATTTTCTCTTACGCTGATGCTTCAGATTAAGATCATGGCTGAGTTTTAGATTCTTTGCGTAGCACCAGCTCTAAGTTGGTTTAAAATCTTGTTTCTGGGTATCACTATATTGTGTTCAACTTCTGGTCCCTAAAGCCACTCCCAGATGCCTTATGGCTTCTTAGAGTGTATTCCTACTGCTGTGTCCCTGCTGTGACATGTGGAAAATGGGTGGCAAGATGTCTATCAGCAACCACCTCAGAGTTGTGGGGAGCTGGTGTGGGAGAAGCCATTTTTAAATGTGAGCTTAGTCTTCGATTGAGCATTTTCATTATGTCTTTTCATTCTGCTGAAAATACCGTGGAGTTTAGCGATTCCTGATTGAACCAGGCACACTAAGTTGGTGTTTGCTTGAGCACTGACAGGTATTTCTGCCAGGGTGCAGGTGGCTTTGTGAAACAGAGCCCTAGGAAACAGTGAGGTTTGGGGTTTGCTAGCCTTGAACTTGGCCAGGTCCCAGGCTCTAAGGTAGATGATGTTTCTTTTGGAGGAGATGAGGAGCTCTTATCCTTTTCTCTTTCCCAGCGCAGATGGAGGACAGTATATAGTGGCTCCTATGGCTGGCGGCTCTCTTTCAGATCTGGGGGTATGTAGGAGGCTCTTTCCCAGCTGATTTGTGAGTAGAGACATCACCGTGGTGGTCCAGGCCCTATGATTTCTTGGGCCAGTTTGAGGATGGCTCAGTCTAGCAAGAGAGGAGCATGTATTGTCAGACGGATGTTTCTTCTTATAGTCAGCATTTTTTTCCAAGTGCTTTTTGAGGAAACTTTGAGCTTGGCAAGGGCTAGTGTGTGTGGAAAGTATTAAAATCTGCAGCTGTTTCAAAAAGGAAAGACCAACATTAGAAATATATATAGCATTTTAAAAGCAAGTTGAGTGTCCTGGAAAGGATTTCTTAAGTGAACTAAACCCTGTGGATCAGTAAGAGCATTTATTTTGTGCTCTGTAGTAGCCTGGCAGTGTACATCTAATACTGTGTTTCTAATTAATTGATACTGATGGGTGACCTGACTCTGTTACAAACTTGAGTTACACTGAGACCTCTGGTATGTTAAAGCTGTGTCATTTTCCTGGCATGAAGATACAGAATAACCTGTTTTACGAGATTGTCAGACCATTTGCTTCCTGTGTTTTAACTGTGTGTTTATCGCATTGGGCTCTCTCAACAAGTGGGTTCCTGGGGGCTGTTTCTTGGGAAGAGAAGTAGGTTTCTCCTGGTACGGAGGCATGACCACTGTTTTCAGTTCCTGGGTAATATCTTCAGTCAGTAATTTGGGGCTGAACCCTCAGCTCTGGCTTTTCTGCCTTGTGTTTCTAAACTGCAGTTTTTGAGATTATTTTCATGTAGCTGTTGATATTCAAAATCTGTCCTCGGCAAAGGAATCATGTATTTGACAAAGCAGAATGAAGTGCATGTAGATTAAATACATACCCCTATGTATGCATAGTATGTGCGAGAGCATATGGGACTGTGTATGCTGGTATGTCAACCTAGTTATAAAGTAGTTAAGGGGAAAAAAAAAGGCAGTGTGCGTAGACAGTTTTGGCACTCCAGCCCTGGGAAATGGCAGCCAGCCAGAGAGTACTGAGGCAGGGCCAAGACTATCTGAGGAATACCAAATGCTGAAGTTGGATATAGCTCCTTCTTCACTCTAGTTTCACTCTTCACTCTGTGGGCCTGCAGCTTGCCAGCTCTGTGCCAGGTAGATGCTGATAATTTCACAAGGCAGAACTGGAGATAGGAACAGATATACTGTGGTGTGTATGTACTTGTAATCAAATGCCAATTAAATCAAAGGCAAAATTACCTGCAACTGAAATCTGACCTCAGTGAATTTAACTGTTACACTCCCCAAGTCATTGTTAGGCTTTGGAATCTCATTCAGTCATAAGTTATTTATCTTTTTTGGTATGGTGATAGCACTGGAGACGATAAAACAACGCAGTGTGGATTATGTGCTTGCTTATGTTGAATGAATTTGCTAGGCACTTCCAGCAGAGGGCACTAAGATTATTGATCTCAAACTCCAGTCTCTCTTGGTACGGGTATATAATGGGAGAGCATGAAAGATGCTTGTAAATAAAATTTATGCTTCATCCCTCTCCATTCCTTGTGTTTTGTAGACTATCATCAAAGAGGGGATGCTGATGAAACAGACCAGCTCTTTCCAGCGCTGGAAGAGACGATATTTTAAGCTGCGAGGACGAACACTCTACTATGCAAAAACTGCTAAGGTAAGATCTTGACAATATATATGAATCCAGGGGAAGAAAGTAAGTGGTGGAGCTTTTGGAGGCAGATTAGGTGTCTGTGAGAAGGCAGCCCTCCACAGAGAAAAGAGCATGTGCTTTGAAAGCACCTGTCTTCAGGTTTAGTAGCTGCTAGAGAACCTGTGTTTTGCCTCACACTTGGAAATCTTTGTTTTTTAAGCAAAGCATCATGTGGACCTGTGATAGTGATTTTTCCATATTTCTTTTTGCCTTCGTGCATTTTAGTAGGGAATGGACTCTGAATCAATAGAAGTTGAAAGAGAAAGGAGAAAATATGAATGAAGAGGAAATGGAGGAGATAAGCAAAGCTAGAATTTATCAAATCAGAGCTGTCATGCATCTGGCGTAGTATATTGATAGTCAACTAGATATAAATCTGTCTCCTTTCACAAAACAAAGCCTACTTTTTTTAAAAAAAAAATAATCCCTTAATAAAATTAAAGTCATTGTGTTCACTGACTGAAGACAGATGAGTGCGAGCCCCACTTTATGGAACTAGACTTCTGAGTCTTTCACGTTGTTGGTGCTGGGCCTTTTCTTCAGATCAGAAAAGGCTGTAATGGAGTGTGCCAGGCAGAAATACAGGCATGTCCCTTTGGGTCTGCCGCTTGTACATTGGATTCAGTAATTCATTGGGGTTTTGATTTTTTTCTTTCCAGTCCATTATTTTTGATGAGGTGGATCTGACAGATGCCAGTGTGGCAGAATCCAGCACTAAGAATGTCAACAACAGCTTCACGGTAGGATTTTTTTGCGTTATTTCCTATTCTTCTTACATCTTTTCCCCACATCCCTTTTCTTTTGCAGAGTTTGAAAACATCTGAACAATCTTCACAGCATCTTTCAGTGAAAAAAAAAACCCAAAACGATCTAACTTTTTTTTCCTTACAGCAATTGTAACTCATCTCCATGCACATGTGAAACAGATTGAATTACTATGTATAGTGCTAAAACTTTGCATTCAGGGATTTTCTTACCTATAAGCTAGGAGAGCTTGATAGAATGCTTTTACACAGTGGGACAGAAAAACTTGTTCTGCTAAGGGAGTTAGGGGTGATAATGATGTTTATGCTGGAGGTCTTGCTAAAGGAATTTAGTTTTCCCTTCAGGCCTAACAATATGTAAACTTATTTCTCTGACTTTATTTGTATGTGGCTGTATGTGTGTTTATATATGTACACTATGTATAGTGGCAAAGTGAAAGGGAGAAAAAAAAAACAGTTGCAGAGAAATAACTGAAATTAGTTTTGGAGCTGGCTAATAGGAATAACTTCCACGCAGCCTCTGATGGGCTCAAAAGGGAGGAGAGAGGGGCTTGTGGAGAAAGGAGACAGTGTGGGTCTAAGAGAGGGTGGAGGGGGGAGCAATCCGGTGAAGGGAGGAAGCTGATCCTGCAGGATGTTGACATGCAGGTGGTGACCAAGACTAAGTGGTGCCCCTTGCTGTGCAGCACTAATGATCACTGCTTTCAACGTCTAGCAAAGGATGTTTCTGTTACATAGCTGCAGCTTCTTGTTTTGCAGACCTGTGCAAAGTGGCTGTGGTGCCCACCCTATGTGCAGATGAAACCCAAACACTTTCTCAATGTTTGAAACACTTTCTGCATCTGTAATTGGACAAGGAGGAAGCATATTTGGGTCTGATAGTAAATGATGTCAAGTGTCAGTGTGTGCACATAGAGAGAAGGATTCTGCAGTGATTTCAGTAGGGGACACATTTTCAAGAATGTGAAGTTACTTACCTGTTAATAAAGAATTTTTTCTTGGGTCTTGCTTCAATTTTCCTATATGTAAGTATAGACTCATTTTTCAGGTAAGCAAATGTACTGTTAGTGTTTTTCTTATTGTTATAGTTGGGAGAGATCTAATCTCTGTCAGGGACACTATGTGTAGGCACAGGTGTGTTTACTCTCTCAGATTAATCCATCTGAGTCCAACAGTGAAGAGTTACTTCTATGGCAATGGTATCAGGCTCTGACAGTCCCTGCCTTCCTTAGCAGGTAAAAAGTATAGGATTACTCTGAGAGTCAAGTAGCAGGTACAGTTTGCATTGTCTCGGGCTTATCACTATATCATGAAGCTCAGGTAAACTTAAAGAAAAACATCTCTTAATTTCTATCTCCTCTTTCTATCATGGCTTACAGAGGGTTTTGACTGTGGTTTACCATGAGCTATAAAAATACTTAGGAAATCAGAAGTTTGCCTAGTCTTGCTGCTGTTTGGTCTGCCACATCACTGCTGTCAGTGCTTTCGGTTCTTTGCAGTCTTACCATTTTCTCTTGGTTTTCTTTGAGAGCACTCTGTTTCCCCCCTGTATCTCCCCAGCTCAGTTCCTTTCTAAAATTTTGAGTTCTTTGATGCATTTTTCTCCTGTTTCAAATCAGTGGGACTCACTATCAAGTTTTTAATCTAAACCAGAAACATCCAACATTTGGTGTTGTGTAGCAGAGACAGTTATTCTGGAGTTATAGATGTTCTGATTTTCTTTTTGTTTCTGTGTTTTCTTCAATGGAGACTGGTAGCTTTTGATGTATGGAAGAGTGGTTTCTTTCTGAGGAAACTCATCATCTGTCCAGGCATCTGTACTGCTTAATGTGTAGATTCTTCAGGTTAGGTTGTGTGAATGACACTCCTTAGGTGCTAACAAAGGAGGCAGGAAACAAAAACACTAGATAAACCACTTAGGGGCAGTGTGGATCCAAAGCAAAGAGGTAATAAGGGGTGACCAGTCAGAAGAGAAACTGGTGAAAGGACAGTGAGGATCATGCGGAGGCAGCACCATGAGAGACGAAAACCAAAGCACGGAACCAACAAAGATTATATTGCATAAATAAGGGAATAAGGTTAAAAAATACAGCTGCCAGTAAATCTTTTACATAGGACATAAGTCTGAAAGCTGGTTTGTTTGCTGTCAGCAGGCAGGAGAGAGAGAAAAGTGAGTATTAAGATGCAGACATCTTCCTCTAAAAAGAAGAGTGTGTAGTACGGGTTCCACTGCTATTCACTTAGTTGATCTTGCATAGATTTCTCCAGTGAGTATATCCTGTTTGCAGTGGGGACAGTTGGCAGGACTGCTACCCAGAGTTAATGGATATCATAGAATCATAGAATGGTTTGGGTTGGAAGGGACCTTAAAAATCATCCAGTTCCAACCCCCCTGCGGGCTGTGGGAGCACGTGACTAGGGGCATCTTTGAGCTTAAGATGTTGTACAGGTCTGTCCCCCAAGAGGTGTCAGGAAAAGCTTTATGTTTAGCTATTGCTCCTTTAGGTCAGGCAGTGTGGCTGCAGTTATTTAGTAGGAAGCCTCTGGGAACAAATCATATAGCAGCCCCATGCCAGGCCTCCCTTCTCTCAGACGTAATATTTGCTAGTTCTGTCACATCTCTGCCAGCTCTGTCCTTCTAAGTCATCTGTCTACAGGATAAATTCTTTTGGGATATCTGGGCTGTAAGTGACTGGTTCTTGCCATGTATGATCCCTTAGTACCTGGTTTGTAGATCTCTCACCAGTGCATTTTCCTATGGCTGCTGTCTTTTCACCGGGCCTTAGAGAGGATCTGCTGTGGTAGAAACTCAATGGTAACTATGTTGTCCTGGTATTTCAGACCCATTTATTTCAAAGAGGGTGATCGTCTTTTAGCCTGGATTCTCGCCGTCAGTGTGTGCCTACATTTGTACTCCATATGAAATAGAGATCATAAGCGTTGGATGGGTGAGGTCAAAGCCTGACCCTAACTTTGGAGCAGAGCTTTCCCAGCAAAACCTCTTGTGATTTCTAAAAAGCAGATGATTTGGGATCATGGTGGGCACATTGGGTCTTCCCAGTGAGACTTCATCTGTTTCCTTGAACAACTTTTTCTTGGACAGTGCAATTTCACAGTAAGTTCACTGGTTAATGCACCTGTCTAATGCATTAGCCTGCAGTTGCTCCAGGAGCATTAAAACAAAATATGTGATGAGGATGAGTTCCATACTTTTTGATCATGAAATAGTTTTTTCTCTAGATCATACCAGGAAGCCTGGGGTTTGGAGATACTTCTCTCAAAATGACTGCTCTACCTGTGTTGTGGACCTGAACCATCCCGCATGCCCATTCCCCTCTACGAAGCCTGTAAGGTTTCAGGGGACACTAATTGCTCTGCTGTCTGTTGCTCAGGCTAACACTTGGCCACCACAGCTATCCTCTCAAGGGTCTTTGAAAAGACTTTGTGTTGTCTCCTTAGGCCTATTTTTGTAAATATTTGTGTGGTAAACAAGTTCTTACTCCTCAGGTTGGTGTGTTGGCTGACAGTCTGCTCCTGCTTTCTAGTGGGTGCCATCTGAATTAAGCCTGCTGCCTTTGATGCACTTGGCACAGCTGATGGACTGAGTCTTTATCAGTTCATTGACCCTTTCCTTCCTTGTGCAGGATATTCATAAAGCTAAAGGGGAAAAAAAATAAAAAATTTGTGTTCTTTAATACTAATAAAAAACACCTGTCATCAACAGGAGAGGGCCTAGGAAGGACATCAGATCTTTACAGGTACATATTTTGTCTTTCGATATCATGATTCTCACATGGTGTTTTTGTAAATGTTTTCCAGTTATTGCTAGCAAGTGATAGTGTAGACTTTCACCCTCATTCACATAACATGGATTACAACATTCACTTCCCATCCCTTCTTGTTCAGAGCTTTGAGATCCCATAGGAGAAAGCTCTTCTATGTGGAGAGAGATGTAGGTATTTTGCTTTCTTCTTTCTGAAGATATAGTGGAAGTGAAGCTTGGTCAGACCACGTTGTTGAGTGCCAGGATCCATGCTGTTGGCTCCTCCTCCCTAGTTAAAGGCTCTTCACTGGAAGAGGTGGAGCTTGAACTCCTGAGCTCCTGTAAACCCTTTTCTGTTGGGAAGTACCTCTCAGCTCAGCCGCAGACAGGAAACAGTATATTATTACAGTCAGTGCCTGCCTCTCTGCTTTGCTGCCGTCAGAAGGAAACTTGTCCCAGCTCCTCCTTAAGCAGACAGCTAATCAGCTTGTGGCAAGCAGAGCATAGCTCAGAAAGACTGACCACAGAGGGGACTAATCTTGTTAATTGCATGTCAAGCAATGTTTAGGTTTTTGGTTTTTTGTGGTTTTTTGTGGTTTTTTTTTTTCTGAGGGAGTGGGCTGCTCTGGACACTAGCTTAGAGGAAGATTGAACGTGAAAGGTAAGAGCAGGAGTCCAGGTTTTCTGGGCCAGAAAGAACCATGAGAAACATGGCACCTGTGCCAGCATAACAGATCATCAGGAGTTTGCTACAAGTTCTTACTGTTCAGGTGTTCTATCCTGTGTGGATTTATGTAGATAAGTTCTCCTGAATCAGGGTAAAGGGAAATGTGCCTGCAGTGCTGTTGGAAATGCTGCACCCATCAATTAAGAAATACTGTTTATTAACTGATGATTCACCCTAGCCAATGTCACAGGAGAGAGGAAGTACTGAGATTAGAGTAATACCTGTCTTTCAGAGCACTTGCATAGCTGGAGGCAACAATGGTTATGGTAGGCTGAGGAACAGGGAATTGCTGGTGCTCCAGAATAAGAGCATGCTATCATGTCTGAGAAGCAGCATGGATGTCATTCTCCAGCCCTATGGAAGTCTGAGGTGTGCTATGTTTTCTGTTATTGTCTCCTTGTTACTTAGTACTGACCTTATTCATCAGCAAAGATGCCAGTTTTGGTCTTTGGAAGTTTTATGTGACTGACTGATCTCCTTCAAGCTGTATATTTTTGCTGTGTTATCCCAGGGCCTGTTGACACTGTGGAGAAATAACATGAGTCTTCATTTTGGGGTAATTAACCTTTCATAAAAACAGAGCAAAGTGCTTGAACTTTAACAAAAGATAAAAGTGCTGAGGGTGCTTCATGATGGCAAGAGTATGTTGTTGATGTCTGCAAATTCATTTCACAATGAAGTGAAAGTGCCTTTGCCTTTTCTGTGATTTTGTGTCAAGTTAAATTTCTTGTATTAGTGCTTTTAATGTGAAAATACATTCTTTTTAGCAGAGAAGGCAGTGAAGTCTTCTCTGAAGAGTTTGGTTTTCAAAGAGTGAAATAGAGTTGCTGAAGCTACATGTCAGGCTGCTGCTCGCGTCTGGTGCCCAAGCTGTGTGCCTGTAAGACACTGTTGAAACAAGAGGAACCTGGATCAGAGGTTACTTGTGCTGGTTTGAAATACAGACTTTGAGAAAGAGCATGTGACTTATTTTATGAGGATAAAGAATATATGAACTTTCGTTACAAGCTGTTTGCAGAAAGTCAGACTTGGACTTTGAGCTTGGGCTGATAGACATGAGGGAAATCTGTGTAGTTTGACACTTGCACAGATTCCCCAAACTGCCCCGAGTGGCCTCAGTCCTTCGAAAAAGATGGACTTGATTGAACCTGGCCTTCAGAGAGTCGCTGGGCTTCCTAGCAAGGGAGGGAATCTTCCCTGCTTCCTCAGCACGGGAGTGAGGGACCCAGAGGGAAGACATCAGCTCTCAGAAGTGGGCGAAAAGACTTACTAATGTGGGGACATAGTTACACATGGGAGTCACCAAGTGTCCTGGTTCCTCACCCTGCTCCTTTGTACACAGCCGTGGGTTGCCTTGTTACGGTTTAGAGAAGGGAAAGATTAGAAAAGGGAGTCTCATGAAAGGCATGGTTCTTCCTCCTTCCTTTTTAAACTCTCTTCTCTAAATTGGACAAAATTAGAGTGCATATTGGAAAGTCAAGCTTTGCTGGGGGTTCTTGTCTCTTCCACACCCATGTGTGTACATGTTCAGGAACTGTACACTCTGCTAGTGCTCTTACTCTGTTTATATTGGCCGCTGTCAGAATTTCCTTTATAAGCAACTGAAAATATGAGTAGAGCCATGAATTGCCATGTCCAGAATTGCTCTGCTGTTTTTCCCCCCTCCCTTCATTAAGTGCAGTTCAGTCCCCATTTCCTGTCAGAACCGCTGCAGTTTCAAAATACTTTGCTATTTTCATAGTTTGCGATATAGACTTCAGGGCAGTTTTTTTCTGCTTGAGAAAAGGCCCTTTGGTAAACAGACCATTCTGAGTCACTGTTAGTGAAAATAGTCATTTAAAATCCTTTCATGTCCAGGATTTTTAGGACTGCTAATCCAGTCTCCTGCAGGAGCTGGTCATTGGTCTGCTCACACAAAGGAAAAATGTGGAGAAAAACCATTGAAGAGACGATAAACATGGAAGAAGAGTTTGAGAATCTGGAAGAAGTTGCTGTGGGTGGAGAGGTCTGGCGATTGCTACATTATGTTACAGAATGACACCAAAATATGCTAGGAGTTTTTGAGAAAGATGAAGCTACTGTGAGAGAAAGATGTCAGACTGGGCTTTATGAATTTTACTGTGAGATAGGACAGATAGAGAGCTGGAAAGGGAAGGGAACTATTTGTGAAGAGCTTTTGTTTCCCCAGAGGAAAGTTTACTGCTTTTGTTATTGCCCTTGTGCCTGAACACTACGAGCTTTTGTTTGATAATCTTTGCTCTTTGTAACCTTCCTGCCGTGTTTGGTGTTTTATCTACTTCCTGAGCAAGGCTGCAGATTCCAGCGTCTTCTCCCCCTTCCAGGTGAGGACTCAAAGGTAAAACAACCTGTGGTAAACAGGAGGTCATTTGAGAACATGATGGGTTTAGTTTTACATGGAAGCTATTTTAGAAGAAAAAGACTTCTTTATATGCACATCTTTACTCTGGTTGTTTTGACAGGCAAGGAGAGGCTTGCTAGTAATATTCATAGAAATGAGGTCTTCCCTGTTGTGGTGCTTGTGATGTTGCACTGTTGCGGTGCGGGAAACAGGACTGGTCTTTGCCTGGTGACCCAGTGTGGAAAGCTACTGGGTTCATCAGGCTGTTTAAAGCTTTTCATTTCCTTTTGTGCTAGCTACTAGTCTGTTTTTGACACAGCTGAGGTTAGGGGGCTATGAGGAGCTGTTACTCACAATAAGCTGTCAGTAACAGGTCATTTTCCTACGGTGGACAAGGAATTTTATTGCTCAATCCTGTGATTTACTAGCTGCTAGCCTTGATGTGTATGAGCCCACTGAGACAGCAACTCTACCACGGGGGACCATTGACATGCCCCTCTGTTCTTCTCTCTGTTTTGCTTCTGTTTGAGTGAGTAGGGAGGTTTCACTGAAGTATCCTTTACCTTCCCAAATGTGCTGCTCTTTCTCAACAGTGTAGTTCTGTTTGGGAACTCTTTTCCTAGCAGGACTGCATCCTTTGGAAAGCAGGTGAAGAAGGGATGCGTGTGTGCATCTGCTGCATGAATTGGAGGATGGGTGAATAACACAGCAATGCTAAGATGCACTGGCACTTGGCATGGCAGCCCTGTTGGTTCCCATTTGGTGCCACTCCATCCACGTAGATCTCTAGTGATGAATACACACAAATTACCACGACTGTCTGCATTTCTTACCAGCTAACAGTGGCAAAGACCTTCTTGCATACTCTAGGTTTTGACAGCTATTAAGTGGTTGCAAAAGTCCTAAAATTCTCTCCTTGTCTGTGTTCCTCTTACCAATTGCCAAAAACAGGAATGTGCCTTGTTTAGGAACAGAGTTTCCAGAAGCATGTAGGAATGTGACCCTGGTATGAGAGATGATCGTTTTCCCAGGGAATGCTCTGTCTGGTCTGCTTCCCCGCTGCAGCATCGGGGAAGATAGGGACTGGGAGGAAGCACAGATGGAGGGTCAGCATCAGTTGAACTTGGTCTGCGGGCACAGCGTAGCGACAGTAAGTGCCAATGATGGTGCTCAGAGAAGATGCACTTGTAAACTGCAATCCCCTGGCAGATGAGGTGTGTGTCACAAGATGAATGAACCTAATAATATAAAAATGGTCCTGAAGAGACTACACCACGTGCTGTACCTGTTTTCCTGTGGAATTGAGCTGTCCTGGATTTTACAGATTGAAAATTAAGGTAAAACAGCCACATGGAAATTTGGGATAAAATGTACCTGGTGTAGTATAAACAGGTATTTGGGCACTTAGGGCTTTCAGGAAAATCTTGTTATTGTTATTTAAAACAAAAAGGCAGAATTTGGCACAACTGTAAGAATGTTAATGACTTGTTTTATTTGGTGGAAATGAGAGTTTCCATAGGTGGAAAATGGTCATTTTAGCGGGAAATAAAGATCTTTCACTATTAAAGTAAATATAAAACTGGTGCATTTCTACAGTGTCATGTGAAAAGCTGATTTTTTCTTTTGCCTTCAGAGTAGCATCCAGGTTTTGAGGAAAGAGAATAGGTGCAATTCTAGAGAGCTCTAACTGACCTCTGCAGTGAGTTAATGGGACTGAATTTCTT
>NW_010291605.1:14726-21684 GCF_000700745.2 Antrostomus carolinensis | reverse complement strand
CGGAAGAGGGATGTTGTCCGTGGAAGAACGCAAGACTCGGACCCCCATGAGTCAAAGCATTTATACTCTTACTATTTCTCTCTTCTAAACTATAGAGACCTACTAAAATCATGCCAACTTGCTGTCTAAGGCTTTGCCTAGCCTGATAATCAACTCCAGATTGTTTCAGAAGCTGACATCAATGAGGCAGGCTTTAAAGATTTTAAGTGTAAAGGAAAGGTTTGAATCTGAAACTCATACTTTCATTTTCCTTTCTTCTCCCTTTTTTGCAGTTTTCTTTTTAACCTTATGCATTTGCTGAGAGAGTAGCACTTGCTTAATCCTCACATAGTCCATTTTGCCCTCTGTGAGTTCAACAATTGTGTTAGAAACATACAGTGACTTTGCTGTTTTGTAAAACTTGCTGATGAACACAGGCAAAGTGTTTGAACATATACCAGTGTTTGTTTCACTACTGCTGTTGCTGGAACAGGAGCTGACGTGGGTAAAATGGCTGGGTGCGCATTGCAGTCTCACTCAATTTTCCTTCCTGAGTTTTTGGGTACGTAGGATACCAAGAGCTTACTCCACTATACAAAAGCAGACGTGGCAGTTAGCTACAGATGGTGGACGTTTTCCCCACCTTTGCCATATGTGATCAAGCTGGTTTTTGCCTGCACCAGCACCATTCTTGCAGCTATTTTATTTTTTCTAGTTGTAGTTCCTAGGTCTTTTGAGCTCCAGAAATTCCTGTTGTCTCTGTACACAAGTCATCAACTGTTTGGAATAATCCAGGATCTCTTTGGGGGATTTATGACTAGCACTGTTGAACATAAGACTATATTTGAACAGGATGTGAGTAAAAGGAAGCAGTCAGAATGAGCAGGTGTTCTCATATACCCGCTTTTGGCCACTCTGAGAAATGTATCACATCAGAAAAACTATATTTAGCAAAGTTGTATGTCCCCCACGCCCTTTCTCCCCCTGCGGCTTTTCTTCAGCCAGCCCTGTGATTGGGCCGGTGTGATCTTAACTTGTTTTGCCGTCTTTTGTGGTCATTGAACTTAGATCTACTCTGATAACAAACAGTCACAACGCATGTTTGACCAGACTGTCGCTTTTTTGCTGAGAAGTTTCTGGGCAGCCAGAAAATGCTGAAGGAGGAAGTCAGCAGAGATGATAAAGTTGTCTTTGATGTCAGCATGACCAGAGAATGAAGTTTATGCTCCAGCTCTTGGATGGAGGAAGATTGCTCAGTACAGCAAAACACCAAAGGGTGAAGTATAGCAGATTTCTCTTTAAAATTTGGTCTAATAGAAGGAGTCTTTTTTGGACTGCCTTTCTAATCCAATTATTCACAGCTGTTCATTGGGGAAGGACATGCAGGGACATCCAGTCCATTTTTAGAATGCAAAATGAGAAATTTTTTTTGGTTGGCTCTGTTGTTTGCCAGCTGGCCTGATCTGAAATGTGAGCAAATTCGTGTTAGTTTTGGACAGGGGAGTGTGGGTCAACACGACAAAGGGTGGGGGGTTAACAGCTGGTAAGAGGGCATGTGCTGTATGAGGAAGAGACAGAGGAGATGAAGCTGAATTTTGGAGAATTGTCAAGGGAGCATCAGTAAATGCACAAGACAGCCAATGAAGGCATGGCTTTTTTTAGATTTACATTTTTTTAGGTTTAGAGTGAGCAAGCATGAAAATTGAGAGTTTCTCCAATAGACTTGAGATGGTTTATCTGCATAGAGGGCACATAACTGCCTGCAAAGGGGTGACTTGGTGGGCAGTTGACTGTCACTGTAATTCCTGCAAAAGATATTTCTGGGCTTTCAGACACAGTGAGGAGCCTGTAAATTAAGCTGCATCCTTATTTGAAATGTCTTTAAGCCTTCCTGCTCTTCCCATCCATCCTTATGGATCTTCAGGATTGATTAGAGGGATTGACAGCTTTTTATTTCCCTGTGACTGCTGTGAGCTTTATTGCTGGTCATTGTGAGGTCTTGATAAAATCACCATGTGGTGAGCTTGGCACATGGGTATCGGGGCATCCAGTTCCTACTGAGGAGTGAAACCTAAGGAACCACACCCAAACGTTCAATAGCATTTAGGAACAAAAAAGTATGTTAGTTTTTAGTATTCCCTTTTTAGGAAGAACAAGCACTTTTAATTTATGTAATTGCTCATATCTAGATAAAATTTGGAGCTGTTTCAGGGCAGGAACACTCAGAGTTCTGCCAATCCCCAAACAGGCCAAAAATGTACAAGATTATAAATAAATCTTAAAAGTTTTTATTGTGTTTTTTTTTAACTCCTAACAAGGCAGCCCCCCATCCTAACTCAAAAGCAATCAGATCATTGTTTTTGTGCTCTCCGTTTATATGAGAACAAGAGGTCACTGGATGACATTACTGCTTTTTAAATTTAGAACAAATAAAAGGAAATGCTACTTCACCTAGTGCGTCGTCATCCTGTGGAATATACTGTTCCAGGATGTTAGTCAAAAGCTGCGACCGGAACATAAAAAATAGCTGGACCATGCTTGTTTCTAGCCACGTTTGCCAACCGGGATAACCAAGCCTCGTGTTCCAGAGCATCTTATCGCAGCTGTAGCTGAGAGCAAGCACCCCAGACTCCCTGGCTAGGGAAGGACAGCATTTCAGGGGGAAGATTGCTTTGGCTTTTTTCTGAGATGACAAGAATTTTTTGTGTGTGTGTGTGTGACATTAGATTGATCATCGGTCCTGTTGAGACAGCGCAGTGTATGTCATAGCCTTTCTCCTTCTTTTAGTATCCTTCAACAGGTGGATGTCTGGAGTTCACATTACTGGCTCAAGTAGAAGGAGGTAAAAGTGGTAGGGTGAGTGTTTTTTTTTCCCTGTGCGTGAGAGCATGTTTCTGTTAATCTCAGTTCTGCCCTTGTTCAGGAAGTGTTGTGGTGTGCCTGTTGCACACCAGCGTGTGCAGGTAAGAGACCAGCGGCTGCCTGCAGCGCGGGGAAAGCAGGAGTGTCTTACGCTCACAAGGTACCCAGTGTTGGCTGTTGTGTGTGTGAGGCTGTATGAAAGGCGAGAACTGTTGAACCACTCTGCAAAGGAAGTGTCAGTATTAACGTGTTTTTGGATTCCTAATTATCTTCATTAAAATGTCTGACTGTAACACCACTGCAGGTTAATCAGAAAAACAGGTTTGTATGGTTTCTTAATTTCCCACAAGAATTGTTACAATAGTGACATTAAAATCTTATCTGTCCTTCACAGTGAAGCCTGAATTGTCCCAATTTGTCCTCCTTAGAAAAGGAGTGATGTTTGGGATTGTATTCCTTTATTTCCCGTCTCTGATGATACCACTAAATCCCAGTGCAAATACTGGTTTAGAACTGACTAGTAGGGAATGTTCTTCAGAAACTGATCTTGCATAAAGTTACATTTTATTTGCAGTTTTGTAGTTACACGTTAGACCCTTTATTTTAATTCTGTGACTCTTTGTCTGGATGATTCAAGTATGGAAATTTTCTTCATCTCTTTATTTGTCCTCTTGTCTTATAAACTTTAACTTTGTTCTTTGAACAGAGGATTGTCCAACACTGGAAATGGGGATTTTTAAGATGATGCAGTAGGTGACTTAAGAAGGAATTAGTGATTTACTATATTAGATGGTCTCTCTGGTGATCCAGGAAGTCAGTAGCCTCAGGAATGAATTCTTATCAAGAGAGTGTCTGCATTTATGTATTTCATGCCAATATTTTAGATTTCACCTCTTCCAAGGTGATTTAAAATTATACTAGGTACTTTGCATTTGCCTTTTATTTTTTTATTTTGATAAAAAGAGAGAAAAATAGGAAAAGGGACATCGCTGAATGGGAGTGTTCTGAAACAGGATCCTGATGATAATCAATTAATTTTACCAACTGTTCTAAATTATTTTTCCCCACTGCCCATCCGTGTGCCAGTGGCCTGTTGAATGAACTGGCAGTTCCTTTTAAAAAGTACCTGGTTTTAAAGCAATGAAAGGTCCTCGGATGCTTCATCCTAGAATGTTTGGACATAGGGTTACATACAGCGATTATAGACATTCTTGGCTTTCCCACCAGAATAAAGTGGGGCCTTTTCACTGTCTGAAGAAATTATTTGAACTTAGTTTTAATTCCAGGGAAAAAGCTGCTTCCTCTTAGCAGGAATTCCAAGATGTTGCTTGTTCTTCTCTAACTTCACACTGATTTTTGCAGTAGTGTTTCATGCTCCATAAAAGGTTTCTCTAGGATAGCCATTCTTACATAGCGGAGTTTTTGATGGAAATAGTTAACCACCCACTTTTCTGCTTTCCCAGGGAAAAAGAAAGACTCCTGTGATTACCTTCTTTGGGAATAAATTTTATTAGGACTGGAATTGTTTAAAGGAAAAGCCAGGGAAGAGAGAAGGAGTTCTTCAAAGTTGTATTTTTAGAAAATTGTAAATATTTATTTCTGTTTGTTTACAATTGATACAGATCAGGTCATTTTGTCCAAGATAGAATGTTCCATGCCAAAACTGTGTTTTTAATATGAATGGCCAGTCCTTGCTTTAAAAAGGTATTTAGCTCCATTGATTGCCCGCTTAATGTGGCTGTAACACCCTGGTCTAGGTATTTGTAATACCTCTGTGCAAAGTCAGTGTTACTGGGAGTGAATGCTGCTATCTATCCTTTGAAAATAAATAAATTTTGAAAATTGAAGAGCTTAAAATAAAGCAGAAATTTACAAGTGTCTCTTTTTTGGTTGACATTACATGCACATTTCTTAGTACATGCTCTGATGCACTTTAGGATCAACTAAAAGTTTCGTGTTCGGCCTGAGAGGTTTTTATTTTTAATCTGTTCTATGAATCATAATGAGAGAAGTGAGAAACAGACTGGAAAATGGTAGTTAACAGGAATCATGTATTGGGGTGAGGTGTGGGGTTTTTTAGTGTTCATTGACAAAACTTTGGTTGCATGATTGCAAGAGCCACACAGGCTTCAGCAACCTGACACAATTCTAGTTTGTTTTAATCTGTTATTTCAGATGTTAGAGTACATTTTGCTGGAAAAGCAGATGATGTAGACAGTTTTTTCATGTACAAAATGTAGAGGGGCACAGGAGAGTCTGGGCTGCTGGAAGTTTTTAGAGTTGACATAAAGGGGGGTCGTTTGATTTTTGTTAATGGTGCTCAACCTTAATGCAGCTTTTCTTAAATCCAAGTCTTGCAAGCATTTCAATATTGGTCTAATTTAAGAAGTCAGTTGGATGGAAATCAGTACAGAGATGTGCACAAGGAGACAGGGTTAGCGAGATAAAATAACTACTGTGTGGGGAAGAAAGACTTTTGTCTTAGGAAGAATAAATGTTGATTTTTAGTAAAGTCCGTACCCCAGCTGAATGGGCAGCTCTGTGGACAGCTGACATGGTCCTCTGAAGAACTAGGAGCTTTTATTTCCCTCTGCTGCCGCCATCTGACAAAAGGGGAGAGCGTTGGTGGCAGGCTACACAGAGACCTACCTATCTGCCTTCCTGGGCAGAGGGGAGCTTGGGCCACTCTGCGTGTCTTCTACTGGTTTGTTAAAACACTGGACTGTTTATTTAACACAGCGCAGCTAACACATGGGAATTAGCCCAGGGTAGAAAGACACTGAGGACAGTAGGAGGAAGGCTGACACTGAGGATGGCAAACTCACCACAACCTCAAGCTGCTAGTAGAACGCTTGTTGGAATCTCTTTTATGTAATATATGTAAAAAAGCCCTCAGGAAACGTGAGGGTTCAAAATACAGTGATTTCTCTTCTAGATTGCTTATTTTGTTTGATTTCTCCCTAAACTCTAAACAGGTTTTTAGTATGATGTTACAGAGCATGTTATCTAATTTATTAATTGCTAGAAACCAGTATATTATGGTGTTGACAAAATGTTTTAATGTTGTTGCCGATTTAAAAAGACATTAAGCGCTTAAAAAAAAACCTCACACGAGTTCTGCACAGGTAATATATTAACTTTTACTGCTCTGTGCTTGATTTGTGTTGTGCTTTTATTTGGATCTGAGAGATTTCTTTAGTCAGTTCAGTATTAGGAATGACAACTAGAATCTCTGTGATTCTCTACATTTATGAAGGCATTAAGGTATGTTACAGTGGAAGAGAAACGTGATTGAAAGGTACATATAACTTCTGTTCTGTTGTGCAGCTCATTGCCTCTGAAAATTGTTTCAATAGACTACACTAGTGATAGTGTGTTCTCTCGCTGTCTCTCACTGACATGCCCAGAATATACCCTATTAATTTTCTCTCACTTTTCAGATTATCACTCCATGTCGGAAGCTCATCCTTTGTGCTGATAACAGAAAAGAGATGGAAGATTGGATTGCAGCACTGAAGACTGTACAAAACCGTGAACATTTTGAGGTAATAGGAAAACGTGTTCCTTTGCACTATGTGCCTCCTCTCCTAAATAACAGCTTGTTTTGAGATTGGAGTCAGCTTCCAGTCAAGTTAACAGAAGTCATTTTTATTGACTATAATGGGTACAGCATTAGGCCTTCTATAAAAACTGTCCCAAATACACTGAAGTGCTTCTCCAAAGAATGCTTGTGGCTTTGTACGCTCTCTGAGAGCGCTTTTCAGAGTATGGGTAGGTTATGAAACACAGTTCTCCTCCCATTGTTTTTTCACTCTTCAGTTATCCTCCCTGTCCTGATTCACATCTTGCCTGCTTGGTATTCTGTTTACTTCAGTGCATGTGTTTGCTTTCTGGAGCTGTAGTTAGACCAGCACTGCCACAAAAAGAAGCTGTCTTGTGTTTTCCTCACTCTGATGCTTGTCTCCCTGTTGTCTCCTCCCTTATGCTGGCAAAAGCATTCCTCTGCTACACAGTAAACCAGTTGTGGAACTGATCTTGCTGAAAACTTAATCCAGCAAAAGAACGGGGAACGTAAGGATCAGCTCTCCAGCAGATAAATTCCCCAGTTCATTTCCCT
>NW_010291605.1:0-14689 GCF_000700745.2 Antrostomus carolinensis | reverse complement strand
AGGAATGAAGGTGTGGCTTCTTCTTCAAGTAGTCTCTTCTGGCTTAAAGACCTTCTTGAATTACAGCTATTGTGTATAAACTGCATGTGCCCTACTCTTCCCTACTAAAAGTGTTCTGTTTCTGGCTTTCCTGACTGCTGTGTGCAAGTCTTTGATTTAAGGAAAAATAAGTCTTGTTGCTCTACTTTAGACTTTGCTGTAATACATTTATTTTATTAGTCTACCCAGTACAGTATGGACCATTTCTCAGGGATGCATAACTGGTACGCCTGCTCACATGCTCGGCCAACATACTGCAATGTGTGTCGGGAGGCATTATCTGGAGTCACGTCACATGGGCTCTCCTGTGAAGGTAAGCGTGCTTTCTAGTCTCCTGTTTTGGGAGCGTCATCTTTATAACTCGGTGCCACATTCCAGAGATAATTTAAGAGGAATGTTGTTAACAGTCTGCAAAAAGATGTAGAAAAATGCTACATAATAAACTTTAGGGAGCTACAGGCTATGTATGAGACTGAAGGTCTTTTCTGGACCTGATGCTGAAACCCTTTGCTGCTGAATCCCTTTGGCTTCACACAGAGTTTTCCTGCAGAAGTCAAGATCAGGATCTCGACATTTTGTAAAAGGATGATAGATGTGGTGATGTTTTCTTGCTGGTTTTAGTGCTGGACCTCATAGTAATATAGCTGGTTAATTTTTCCCATATACCCAAATACTGCCATCTCTTATTAAAATAATGCTTCTGAGGTGAACAGATATGTATTTCTGAGCTATCAGATAGCATATTCATAAGAATACTCTGGTTCATAGGAATAATCATATTTATAGGAACATCTTGGTTAAGTGTTTGAATACCAGGAGTTTATTCTTTTTCAGCTTTGGCATAGCAAACATGCCTGCCTGTGTACAGCTCATACTTCCAGTGTACATTCCAGTGTGAATGAGGTTACACCCACACTATGTAAAAGGATGTATGACCATGTAAACCATGTTAAATTTAATAAGGTGATAACTAAGCTTTGCACAAGCATCTAGCAAAAGTGACAAGGCAAAAATTAATAGCTAGCTCATCTTGCTCAGTGTGATTAGAACTGATAGTTTTGGCAGTGCTAACAAGGGTAATGTGTGCCCATGCTTTCTTCTGGAGCCAAATATGGTCACTTGGGAAAGCTTTTGCACAGACTGACACATTACATGTTCTGAAGCAGGATTAATATATTCTTCTTTTCCTCTCTAGTGTGCAAGTTTAAAGCCCACAAGCGGTGTGCTGTGCGGGCAACCAATAATTGCAAGTGGACAACTCTGGCCTCTATTGGGAAGGATATCATTGAGGATGAAGATGGGGTAGGCAATAGGCGTAACTCTTCTAGCTTTATCTTGATATGAAAGCACTGGTATGTGCTCTACAGCTTACTTGTCTGTACAAATAGCAGATTCTGCCTTGATGTGTTAGTGATGTGGGAAAGGCCTTTACTGTCAGGGCATGAGATTCTGTGTGAAAAGGGCTATGAGGACTCCTTAATAGGAAGAGACTCCTGCTATGGCCCAGGGAAGTTGAGGTTAAATAATTGGAGGCGTGGGGAGCCTGGTCTGAGTTTTGGCAAAAGAAAGATAAATGAGGGCTGGAACAGTACCTTAGCGTATGAGATGTCTGATGCAAGTCTGTGTTTACTGGGTAGCCTGGGGTGAGTCACCTGGTCTCTTTGTGCTTGAGCGTGATGTAAAATGCCAAAAGACGTGCTCAGATGTTTTCTAGAAATTGCCTTTGCTGTCCTCGAACAGTGCATATAGAGACGTGCCTCTCTGTATGTCTCAGTGCTGTGGTGCATCCTGCACCCTTGAGTTGCACTCTGGAAAGTCCATATTGCTTGTCTCCCTCCGTATCATTTCCAGATCTCAATGCCACATCAATGGCTGGAAGGAAACCTCCCTGTGAGTGCCAAATGCACTGTGTGCGATAAAACCTGTGGCAGTGTCCTACGTTTGCAAGACTGGCGCTGCCTTTGGTGCAAAGCCATGGTGAGTTGAATAAACGTGATCATTTCAGTAAAAGGATAATCTTTGCTCAGCTCTGTGGTGTATTCTTTTAATGACATTTACTTAAAACAAAATCTCTAACTGTTCTGTCAGTATTTGCCATGAAAGACTTTATTGTTCTTTCTCCAGATGATAAAAAGCCTGCAAGAGATAGAAATTTAAGTTTGTGCTGAAAAGTATCACTGTGATGCATAAAATTAAGACCTGAAATAAGTATCTGGTTTCTCTGCAAGCTCATTTTCTTTTGATAGTGAGCTTTCATAGAAGAATCTAATTACACTGGATATGAATCAACACCTCAGGCACAGGAGATGTTGGATTTTAAGGAGTCATTATACAACAAAAAAGGACAGTAAAGAATACCAAACTATTTGAATAATAGCAATTCCCCTTCCCATTGCAATAGGTTTCCCTTGCCTAACCACTGCAGTGATGCAGATCTTGCTGTTTCCAGTTGTCTGCAAGATTAATAAGAGAAGTGTCACAAAATATTTGTTTATAATGTGGGGGGCAGGGGCTGAAACCCCAAGCAAGCGCTCTATCTTGCAATCTTCACGTACCAGAAATGACTGAAGTGCCCCACTCTGCTTTGTATTTCCTTTTCTTGGGTGGCTTTATTAATCCCTTCTTCTCTTACCTCTTATGTGCCTCATGTCTTCCTGCTTTGTTTTTTGCTTTCTTGTTTTCTTGAATTCCCAGCTTTTTCTTTTGTTGCTCTCAACTGAGGCCAGGATTTTGAAAGCAGAATGCCTGAAGGCTCTTAAAGCTGTATAATCTGTTATCTGGTCCTCTCGGCACCCAAAGTGCTAGTCTTGTAAATTCAAATGGCAGAAGTAGTATGTACTAATGGAAAGGAGAATTAGTAGAAGACTTTGATGGGATCATTCTTAAATGATCAGTCTTTATTGATTGACATTTCCTTGGATTCTCTTCCTCTTCCTTTCTCTTCCTTTACAGCCTCTTATTGGGTAGCTTTATGAGTTAATATACCGCAGTGGTCAAAAGAATCTAAATAAATGGGTTTTGGTGGTGTTTTCAGGTACACACAGCATGTAAAGACTTGTTGCCAAACAAGTGCCCTCTTGGGCTGTGCAAAGTGTCTGTCATTCCTCCTACTGCTCTCAACAGCATTGATTCAGATGGTAAGTATCACTAGTAAGTAGTGCCTTCTTTTTCTTCCTCTCAGTCACAGTCCCTACAGCTAACACTATTAATGCCAGACTCTCTCAACTGAAAATTCTGCTTTTGCTGTTGCTGAAATTCCAAATTGGAAGATATTGCTGAAGTGTAACGATGAACTGTTTGCTTTCCTTTTGCATTCAGTTTTTTACCCTGTAACATCAGTATTTGCTGAGCTGCAGCTGTTACAATTTATTGAGAACAACTGTATTGCAGAAGCAGTTTGGGAAGGTTAGGGAAGCTGAAAATTTTGGCATACTGCTAGGAGATAAGTGTGACATTTGGCAGCATGAGGTGTGGTTCGTGCTGGATTCAGGGTTATGCACATTTGGCATTTACCCAATGAGTACTATAAGCACAAGGAAAGTATATAGCTGTGCTGGAGTGTGGGGTGTTGGGTTTTTTCTCACTTAATTTCCATGGGTAGTTTTACATCTCTTGGCTTTTCCTCCCACTCCCTTCTCTTTTTCTTGACAGGCTTCTGGAAAGCTACTTGTCCCCCTTCTTGCACAAGCCCTTTGTTGGTCTTTGTCAACTCAAAAAGTGGAGACAACCAAGGTGTAAAATTTCTACGAAGATTCAAACAGCTACTGAATCCAGCCCAGGTCTTTGATCTCATGAATGGAGGACCTCACCTTGGGTAAGCAGATATTTTATGGAAGTGCATATTCCTTGTAAACAAGAAAAGTGTGAGTGATTTATCAAAATCCTCAAATATAACAAGGAACCTATTCCACAGAGAAGACTGAACATATATGAACTTTGGAGGGGTTTTCTCCTCAATGTGTTCAGTGTTACTGATTAGCTTAAACCAAAAATGTTGTTGAAAAAGGTTGTTATTTGCATCCATCAGTAACAGCAGGACACTTGAGGCTTTTTGGGGGAATTCCAGAAACACTCCCCTGGAAGAAGACCAAGCATAGAAAGCTTGAATCCAGAAGAAAACTCGCCAGCAAACAGACTTGTAACAGACATCATGATGTACCGTTAACAAGAGTTAACTGGAGTTAAATTGGGTGAACAGACAAATGTTACAAATAGCAAATGAATATTGTCAAAATGAGATTTATCCAAAAATAACTTACCTGGGAAGTATGGGAAACTTCCATCCCTTAAAGATTTTATTGGGTTATTGGAAAAACCTCTCTTATGTATCTCTTGGTAAAGTTTGGTTCTGCCATAGGATCTAGATGACATTTCAGGCTTGTTTACCAGATTACACTAGAATTTTTATGGATAAAAAAAAAGTGTGCACTGTGGAATAATTTCATTTAGTATATTTCTGCAACTGGGTTAAAAAAAAAATAAAAATTGGTCTCTAGTTTGCTCCCTCCAAATGTTTCTCTGTTGCATCAGATGTGAGTAACTTTTGTCATGAATGGGTGCTTCTTATAATAAGAGCCAGCACAAGGTAAATTTCCTTCATATTTTTCTAAACGTGATGCAAAGGCTAAGACTAAGACCTGTAGATGAAGGGTGCTAAATCTAGGAGTGTCCACTAGCATTAGGTTCTGCTTTCCTGAGAACTGTTGTGGTTTCTTGGCATTACGCATTGTAAAACACTGGCCTTTAAAACTGCAGCATGCTGACCAGCGGATGTGTTTGGCTAATAAATAATATATAGAAAACTTTAAATAGTTTTCTTCTTCCCCTCCCTGGTTGGACTGACTATAGAGAGCGATTTTGCTCTTCAGCAGAAGAGAAGGGAAAGGAGGGAATCAATTATCTTCTCCAGCTGTGGTGCACACTTATAAAACAGATGCTCTTGTTTGCTTTCTTAAAAAGTAAGTGGTGGTACAGGGTAAAGGCTGCTTCTTAATAATGTAAATATTCTCAACTGGTGCCAGTCAAAGTGTACCGTAAGATGTTGTCATTTCTGATAGACATTTTTCATGTGTCAACAGTGCATGAAGAAATAAGGATTTTCATGTACTGCAGTAAATCCTGTTTAGGTAACAATAACAAAATATATATATACAGAACCAAAATAAAAGGAGGCAGTAGTTCTGGAAGATGTTCAATAAGAAGCATGGTTTCAAACAACTTAAGGAGAGGTTGTTTTTATTATTCTGAAAAGGGTGAATGGAGAAATTCAAACTTGTCTTGCTGGTGAGTTGTTTGCCTGCCTGCAGGACAGACAAGGCACCAGGGCATTGACTTATGTTGCTTTCTCAGGAGAAGGACTAAAGGTGAGGCTTTACATCCTCTTACAGTTGTCTGCTTACTGAATGACTGCATAAAGTTCCCACTCTTCAGGCTTTGCTTTAATTGTCATGGCTTTGACTGCGAAGGCAGTGACATCAGAGCACTCCAAACAGTCACAAATAACTAGTGTTAGGCTGAACATAGAAAATCTGCTAAAAGGAATTAATTCAATGGATAAAGAGCTATCACATGCTTGTTTCCTCTTCTGTTCAGACAAAAATGCCCTGCTTTAGTAGAGGAGTATGTCTGAGACATATTTCTGTAGTGAATGGCCATTGTAAATTGCTTCATTACTTTTTTATTATAATTTTAATAATCTGTAATCTGACAGTGGCCCATATTCATTGCAAAATCAGAGCCTACTTTAAGCAAATCTACCATGTTTTTACCTAGATTGGAATTGTTTATCATTTCTTTCTATAACAGCTGATTGTTCTTTTTTGCTCTTTTCTTTCCTTTCTCTGTAGCTTACGCTTATTTCAGAAATTTGACACTTTCCGGATTCTAGTTTGCGGTGGGGACGGAAGTGTTGGCTGGGTTCTCTCTGAAATTGATAGCCTCAATCTTCACAAGCAGGTATTGCCTAGCAAGCTTGATTGGATGAAAGAATCAATAACAACAGCAAGGGTTGGAGGGGACTTTCTTTGATCATACAGATGTAGTTTGCCCCAGGACTGAAGTTGGGACAACGTTCTTGCAGTAGTATTCTGCAAGAAGCAGTACCAGACTAATTCATTATTCCTATCTCTGTTGTTCCCTCACAACTCCCTCTTACAAGATCCTGCTTTTGGAGTACTTCTGTGTTACTCCTGATCCATTCAGTAAGGGCTGCAGTTAGAAAACTGGGATTTCCACAAGGGTAGTGCTCCTCCTCTATTCCCTTTAATTCTCCTGGCAGTGTTTCTGAGTTCTGGGATAGAAAGAAGCTTCATTGGAGTGTTTAATTTGTTTCCATTTTGTCTTGGAGGTGTCCATGCTAATTTTACAGAAAAAGCTATAGCACCACCTGATGGTTAAATAAATAAATCTGTAGAAGGAGTTACTTTTAGCAAGGTGCTCCTTGAGATGGTAGCTGTAATTCCCTCAACAGCTTAAAAAAAGTAGAGGAAATTTTTCCTAACTTACATGCTCTTCTGGCTGTTTTCCCCATCCAGTTACTTTCTCCTCCCCTTGGGACAAGCTGTTTCTCAATGACTGGTCTGTGTAAGGAATCAGTCGTGTTACTTACGGTTGTTTGTGGCTTGTGTTTTCCCATTTGAATGTTGGTTTTGATTTCCTTTTCTCTAATGCAGTGCCAGCTGGGAGTCCTTCCCTTGGGAACAGGGAATGACCTTGCCCGTGTGTTAGGCTGGGGATCTGCTTGTGATGATGATACCCAGCTCCCGCAGATCCTGGAGAAGCTGGAGAGGGCCAGTACCAAAATGCTGGACAGGTGAGTAACTATCACTAACGTCCTCCCCTGCTCAAGAGTTGTGTGAAAATACCCTTCCAGTACAAATGAGCAGTTCTTGATTCTACTCAGCTGCTGGACTTCTTACTAATGCCAGTTAATGTTTTTTCTTTGATAATCCTTCTTCACCCTTTTAGCCACAAAAGGTAGTCTGTCTTTCAATGTCACTGCTGCAGAATAGTAATGAGTGAAATTTTCTGATCTCCAGTGTCTTCTCTTGTGTTCCAGCTTTACAGTCATGATTTATTTTTTTAAGCTAATTTTTTTCTTGGTATATTTGTACCAATTTATCTTGAGTTTGGCTTGGAAATGAAAGCTGAATGCAGAAATGGACATCTTTACCCCTAGTATTGATATTGCCTATATATCTTCATACATTTAAAAATGCTTCTTGTCTTCAGAGTTGCATCTTGGCATCTGTTATGTTGAATCAAGTAATGCCCATAGAATTTCTGTGAGAGAGAGAGAAGTACATAGAAAGTCCTTGTGCTGTTCATAGTGTCATCTCTTCCTCTTCCCCCCATTCAACCCCTCTGCAGTTCCATTGCAACCCTACAGCTTCCTTACATCAGTCATGCCCCTGCCAAAGCGCAGTTTGTTTTACTTGAGGCTCTAACCTGTTATGTCCTTTGGATAAAGGAGGAAATAATCTGCCTTGTAGTGACAGCTATGATGTCTCCTTTTCAACAGGTGGAGCATCATGGTGTATGAAACCAAACTCCCTCGCCAGGCCTCCACTTCCACAGTCACCGAAGATTTCAGTGAGGATTCTGAGGTACCTCATGAGATGCAGAGAGCAGGGAACTGGGAGCAATGGCCTCAGAACAGACAAGATAGGAGGTAGTGGTTGAGTTCAAATGGAGCAGGCCTGGATGGAGCAGGAGATACAAAGATCCTGGGTCTTTAAGTCAGTGAAGTATTATGGAGAAGGGTGGAGGTTGGGTTACCAAAGTCAGCAACCGTAATGGGGAATGGGAGGGAAGTGCTTTGGAACAAGACAGAGAGGAAATGGTCAACTTTGATCTGCTGTCATGACATCAGGTTGCTGAAATTGTGGAAAGCTGCATAGCAGTCATAAGAACTGTAAAAACCCAGTTTTAGATCCACTGATAATCAGAGACTCTTAAGAACTGCACTGCTGATGATTTCCAGGTTCAGAATTAGTTTCTTCATCAGATTCAGGTCTTCAGTGGGTAACTGAGCCCTGGACCACAGAACTTTTCCAGGGCAAAAAGAACATGTAGAACGATAGGTACTCACTGGGGACCCAGAGTTACACAGCGTATGTTGTAATGTTGGGAAGCAGCATCCAGTGGCTTGTGTCTGACTGTCACCAGGTGCAGAAGATTCTCTTCTATGAAGACTCTGTGGCTGCTCATTTGTCCAAAATTTTGACTTCTGACCAACACTCAGTGGTCATCTCCTCAGCCAAGTGAGTATTTAAAGGACAACTGCTCTGAGTGAAGGTTGTGCTGTGAAAATCCTGAGGCAATCCTTGCATGACTTTGTTTTCATACCCTGTTTATCTAGGGTGCTTTGTGAGACAGTGAAGGATTTTGTTGCTCGAGGAGGGAAAGCTTATGAGAAGGCAACGGAAAGCTCGGAGGAATCAGAGGTCATGGCCAGGAAGGTAAAATTGTTTACGTTTCTACTTCTGAAGTGGAAAATTGCTCTGTTGTCAGAGAACTAGGACAGCAAGCACTAAAAGAATGAGCCACCCAGTCTACTGTTAGTTCTACTCAGATGTTCTTCTTCACCTTCTAGTGCTCTGTCCTGAAGGAGAAGCTGGACTCATTGCTGAAGACACTGAATGATGAATCTCAAGCATCTTCATCTCTGCCAAACCCTCCTCCCACCATTGCAGAGGAAACCGAAGATGGTGATGGGTCAGGCAGTGCTTGTGATTCTTCTAGTGACCGGTCGGTGGGATCATCATGTACTGCACGGCCCCAGATATTTCGCCCCCGAGAACAGCTCATGTTGAGAGCCAACAGCTTGAAAAAAGCCATTCGTCAGATAATAGAGCATGCAGAAAAAGGTAACCTATGAGGAGTCCTGCTTGTGACTTGTTACAGGCTCTCGAGAAGTATGAATTTCCTTTATTCCAGAGTGGAGTAGGGTTCTTTATTAAAAACAGCTTCCCTGAGCTAGAGAAGCTATTCAGTAAAACTGGCAATTTAGTTTCAGTGTCATCTCTGCCAAGCCCACCTGTTTGAAACGTTGCTTCATAAATGAGCCTGAAGTTCAAGGTATGTTCTGTCCCATAGGGCTGGTGTAAGAAGTTACTACCATCCCACACTCTGTTCATTTGCATTTCCTGTCTGTCCCCACCCATACCACAACTGTGTCAGCGCAACTGTTTGTGTGGCCTTGCTGTAAAACAGATCTGAAAATACTTGGGAAGAAACTATTTTAAGTATTTTAACTGATTCTTTCAGAAGAGTCTTTGTAGTACAGCCCAGCGAAACAATGCAGTGGTACAACTGCAAGAGAGGGCAGGAACTTCTGAAACTAGCTTTGTCACTGGGAAAATATTATAATACTGTACCTTATGGCCAATCAGTTCTGTTCCGATGTAACTTCCTAGGCAGGTGACCCTCTTCTCCACATCCTGACCCTTATCTCTCTCACGCCCATAGCTCAAAGTTTCATTTCCTTCGAAAGGCACCAGTCTCCCAGATGTTAGTCATAAACTCAGTGGTTTAGCTTAGACCAAAGGAAGTACTTAACAGCTTATTACTGGACATAAAAGCATTGAAGTGGCAGATGTGATGTCCATGCACACCTAAATGTGCGCTGTGAAACAACTCTGCAGTCAGTTACAGATCATTGCAATGTTGCTTGGATTTCCAGCACTGCAATATTGTGTACAACCTATCCTGAAGGCAAAGTTATATGAGCTGATGGAAGCTGAGCAAACAGCCTGCTTCTGGTGAAGTAGAGGTCTTGACCTTACTGCTGCCCCACTTTGCTGCTGCTTACCTTATGCCAATTTGATGTTTGTTATAGTTCTTTTGGAGCCCAAACAATTTGCTTAAACCAGCAAGAAGAGTTTATATTTCTACTCAAGAAGAGTTTCTATTTCTGCTGGGCTAGTGGTTGGATTGCCTTGTGGGTAGTTTCGATGAACTCCAGAGTCAGCACAAGGGAGAGGAAGAGACTGAAAGAAGTGGGGTTTGTATCCCTGCAGAGGCAGTGAGCTGGTAGATCAGCTCAGGGCTGTCCTCAGCACTGTGCCCTGGGAGGGGTTGCTGAGGAGGGAGAGCTATTGATTACATGCAAGGGAAGTTTTGATTTCTTTAGGCAACATTTAATTCTTACCAGCTCTTGGGCAAACTCCAGTTACATTTCAAATGTATTTGTTCAGCTTCTCCAAACTGTTTTTCCTCTTCCAAAGTATGCAGTCTGATTCTTTCCTTTATATTGTTTTTTACCAACTGCTACTTTCTTCCTTCTGATTATATGTGTCTAAGTGCCCTTTTCAAGTGGCTTATCCTATTGCCCCACTACAGGTTAAACAAACAGAAAATTAATTAAATTTATCATTTAATGTCCAATTAGTTAGAATTTCTGACAATATCTAAACGCCAATAAATGGAAGCCCATCACGTGTAGCACAGTTTACATTTCAGGAAGCCTGAGTACCTGTAACATTAAAGATGGACACTTCTATTTAGAGCCTCACTGCTAAAGATCTCAGTGAAGAAAATAGGAGGCTAAGCCAGCCCAGATCCAAAAGCTGTCCAGAGCAGAGTTGAGACAAATGATACAGAAAGCTTTTTGTTATTCCTGTTCTTTCCTTTAAGGAATCAAGGCCTTTAGAGTCCCATCCTGTTGTTATTGTTACACATCAGTGGGAGGTGTTCCTTGCTAGAAGAGCTGTGAGACACTCACCTACTTTCTCTTTCCTTAACAGCTGTAGATGAGCAGAATGCCCAGACCCAGGAGCAAGAGGGCTTCCTCCTTAGTCTCTCAGCCTCTGAAGAGGGCAAGGAGCTGAGGAACGAGGATAAAATCTCCCTGCAGTCATCACACAGCAGCAGCTATGGAGTGTCCAAAGGGAGGAGCCAGCGGAAAGGTACTGCTCTAGGGCTGCCACAGTGCATATCTTGCCCATGAACTATGATTCTGTTAGTTGTAAAAAGTGAAGGAGGTGTTAGGTGTATTACCTTCCAAGTTGTTTGAATGATTGCTCTTCAGATGCCAGGCCTTGCACATTTCTGTGCTCTAGCCTGTGCATCCTATACCCCACTTTTTGCTACATCTTTCATGGCTGGTCCGTGATCTTAGCATATGGAGTCTAGGATTCAGGAATTTTCTTGCACCTTAGCCAGTAATCTGCATTGGCTTTCAGTGCTTGGACAAGGATGGTCTTGAGCATTTTTCATGTCATCTACCTGATGACATTTTCCTATAAGCCCCTGCCATCCTTTGCATATGTCAGAGAATGGAAGCCAGTTTGCTTTAATAACTGTTATGTGAGTAATTTGTTAGAGATCCCTGATCACTGCAAATATATTTGAAACTTATCTGAGTATTGATTGGGAGCCAAATACCCTCTCTGTTGTGCTGCTGGCACCAGCTTTTTCTCATCTCCATTTCTAATATTTGCACGTGGCATTTTGGTACCTCCAATCTGTGAGGTTTTCTGGCTGCACATATGCCACATCTCTGTCTCTTAATGACTGGTTCTGTCACTCTGTGTTTTATGGTGGCTAGAGCGTTTTACTGTTGAGTGATTCCTAACCCAGTCTTGCTGCTTGGGCTGCGTTGCTATGTGCTAATCTGAATCACGGCGTTATGTTTGTCAATAGCCATGTTTGTGTTGTGTTTTACAGCATCCAAGTCTCCTTGCGAAAGACTAATAAACAAAGGAAGTTTGTCGCTGGGCAGCTCTGCATCTCTTCCTCCCCAGACAGGAAGCCGGGACAACTTGCCAATGCTGAACACAAAAATTCTCTACCCAAGTAAGTGTAACACCCACCACTTCCCTTTGTGGCAGCCAACTGGAGTATGGGTGACAGCAGCACAGGCTGCACTCTCCACATGAAAACACGAAGTTGTCCTGCCTGATATGCTTTTGTGCAGGGGCCAGTTAGAGAGAAATCCTTTTATGGATAACTTTCCGCTGGGACTGAAAAGGGGAGACTTGGAGGGAGCTGTAAGTTTCCAGTTTGTAGCTGATACCTAGACACAGGTTTTTATTAACACTGTGCAGTGGCAGAATTTAGATGCCAATTACAAGGTGATACTGAGCTCAGAGTAACCTTGAGAAGGCTGATAGGATGCTGCTGAGAGAGATTTCTAAAGAGTGGCAGCCTTAGACTGGGAGCAGTGGTCCCTTCATGTGAAGGCTGAAGTCCCTCAAGGTGCACAGACCCAGCAGAATTCCCACGTCCCCCTCCCACTTCTCCACATCACTGTGGTGCTGTCCTTCTACCTCTTCCCTCAAATTACCTGTTCAAACAGTTTCTTCTGGAGGCAGGTAATTTCCTTTCTCTCTGACAAAGCTACTGTTCGTGGGTTGCCAGCTAATAATTTAAGAAGCAGGAGGCAGTAATTCTTGAGCAAGTTAAAGAATAACTTCAGTCCTACTCCTCTCTCTCTACTCATTGAAGCAAGGATGTTGCATGTCTCACCCTGGAACAGAAATGCTACTGTGGTGAATACACTCCTATTTCCCATTTCCATGTGTCTGTACAACTGTGCTGCTGGCCTTAGGTGATACCCTGTTAATCAAAAACCCTGCAGGCAACCTCAGAAACCCTTCTCCTTATGGACAGAGCTAAGCCTTCTGGAGTGCAAGAAAGAACTATTGCTATTTTATTTCCTCATTCAATGACAAGAATTAATATATTCTGCCCTATCGCCCTGTTTCTGAGATTGAAGTTACTTGTTTTCTGCTTATTAATCACACTCTTCCCTGTGGTCAATTATCCTACAGATATCCGTGCTGGCATGTCTGGTTCTTTGCCTGGGAGCTCTGTCATCAGCCGACTGTTAATCCATGCTGATCCCTTTAACTCTGAGCCTGAAAATCTGTGAGTATGCCCAGGAGGTTGAAGGGAGGGAGTGGGCATTTCCAAATGGACTTCAGCAGAGAAGTAGATTAGTTTATAGAGCTAAATAATGGACAGCAGCAGCCCAGAGTTATGTAAATGAATTTGTATGCTGGGTGCCAGTGAGAATCAGCTTATGTTGTTACACATGCAGTGACACATCTGACTCATGGTAGAAGATTTTTAGCTTTCAGATGAGAATGAAATCTAGATCAGTCTTCTCCTTACACTCCAAAGATGACTCCGGCTTCCAATTATTAGACAGTAACCTGTGGGGGAGTCACTACCCTTACAGCATGGAGGGCCTGAGAAGGGTCATGGGCAGGCCACAGCAGGGGAAGCAGTTGTGAAATGTGATGTGAAGACTCTCAGGCTGTTTCTGTTGAGCTGTTTAACAGTAAAAATCCAGTGATGCAGACTTCAAGGTTTTTTCATGGGGTTCGGTGACACTAAGATGAGTAGCTGACTTTCAAGCTCATTTGTCAGGCTCTCTGTGGGTAACTATATATATATAAAAACAATTAGCATTGCTAATGTTTTGTGAGACCTTTTACACAATGCTAACGTCCAGCAACATAGCTTTTTGTAAATGAAGTGTAGGCTTCTGAGTATGTTTCTGTGGCAAGGGGAGAATTCCTCTGCAAATGTCATGACTGTGAAGTCTTACAGACAGAGGCTGCAGGCCAGGGACCTCTGCTCAATAGCCACTTTTATGGTATTCCGTGTGGGTTTTAGGCAGTTCCCAGCAGTGCTTATCAGAGCACGTTGGTGTACAGCCGCCTTGTTCTTCATCTTTTTATGCAACAGAATTATGAGGTGGCCAGAGAGGGGCATGTAAGATATATACCAAATGGTACATAGACTTAGGAATGTGAGTTTTGTTCTTTTGTTTGACAGTGAATGTTACACAGAGAAGTGTGTCATGAATAATTACTTTGGAATTGGACTGGATGCAAAGATTTCTTTGGACTTCAACAACAAACGTGATGAGCACCCAGAGAAATGCAGGTGGGTTTGGCTTTGACTACTGCCAGAAGTGACTGAAATCACGTTACGTTTCTGTGTGGTTTTGAAGCTGATTGCGTACAAGTGTGTTGAAAAATTATATTATCAATCTTATTGAGAAGGCTGAGGTGCTCAATGACTTTTTTGCCTCAGTCTTCACTGGCAAGGGATCGTGCCAAACTGGCCAAGTCCTAGAAAGCAGAGGAAGGGTCCAGGAGAATGCAAAGCCACCCACTGTAGGAGAAGACCAGGTTTGGGAGCACCCAAGGAACCTGAAGGTGCACAAGCCCATGGGACCTGATGGGATGCATCCGCGGGTCCTGAGGGAACTGGCAGATGAAGTTGCAAAGCCACTATCCATCATATTTGAGAAGTCATGGCAGTCTGTTGAAGTTCCCAGAGACTGGAAAAAGGGGAACATAACCCCCATTTTTAAAAAGGGAAACAAGGAAGACCCGGGGAACTACAGGCTGGTCAGTCTCACCTCAGTGCCAGGCAAGATCATGGAGCAGATACTCCTAGAAATTATGCTAAGGCACATGGAGAATGAGAAGGTGATTGATGACAACCAACATGGCTTCACCAAGGGCAAGTCATGCCTGACAAATCTGGTGGCCTTTTATGATGGGGTTACAACATTGGTGGATAAGGCTAAAGCAACTGATGTCATCTACCTGGACTTGTGCAAGGCGTTTGACACTGTCCCTTCTGCCCCATCACAGAAGAAGTAGGTGGGCACCAAGGATGACCAGGGATC
>NW_010291604.1:0-7808 GCF_000700745.2 Antrostomus carolinensis | reverse complement strand
AACTGCACAGCTACATGAAGCATGGTACCATGGCATCATACTACTCTTAAGTAGTCACCTCCTCCTTCTTCTTCCCCTCAGAAAACCCGACAACAAAATAGAAAACTCAAGCAGCGTGAATGTTACTGCTGTGGATAATGACCAGCCGTTCCCTGTTGCATTTGTGCAAGACTGCAAAGTAAACATACATCATACAGAACACTGTGCATTAATTACTCAAAAGTATAGCACACTATCCTTGCCCATCAGTACAAAAGCAAAGCAAATACTAGTACTTTTCTAAGATAAACAATCAACAGTGCTTGTCAATTGCATTTCAGTTTCCTGACAGATTACTACTATACCTATTTAGGCTCTGCTTGCTCTGTGAATTTTCCATACTGGTAGATTTCCCACATCTCTAGCCATCAGCAGTCTCATGCCATCCCAGTCAAAACCAGTAAAAAAGACCCGCTGACAACAGCCAACATAACTTTACTGACAGTTGTGGATATTACCAATGCAAGCACATTATTCAACACTACACAGCTGAAATGCCAGCTGATGATTTGGATTCAAGAGTTACTTTTCACATTGGAGAAAATTACTAATAGGAAATCAGTGTAGTAGTTTAACAGCTACGTTCAATATCCTCAGACATAAAACACGGGGAATGAAAGTGAGACCTATGGGAGACGTATTTAATTTTGAAAGAGAAAATAATAAATAGTTCATATGCCCTTCTAGTTTATATTTGCTGTTAATGACAGACTACTTGTGAAAACGTATGAGATTGCACGTCAGTATGGCCAGGTTAAAACGCAGCTTGCAGCTTCTGCTATCTTTCAGAGCAGAAGCAACAGTCTTTGAGAGAACTGAAGCTGGGAACTATAAATTTGCCAAGTGCCCTCTCCTAGACTGGCTGGTTTCTTAAAAAGTACAATTTCAAACCTGTGGGGACTAAGCCAGAAACAAAGCCTCCATCACAGCACGGGAGGGAGGGGAAGTTGTAGAATCATTTTTACAAGTTGGAATGCTTCTAGGTGAGTTCTTTTGGTCTCCAAAAAAACCCTAATACACTTTTTAAAAATAAGTAGACTCAACTTTGGAGAGCTGCACTAAATTACAAGGACAGCAAGCAATTTAACCAGAATCACAACATTTTTAAGTGTGTAAGAAAACTTTTCTTTCTTTACATGCTACTTTCCCAGCCATGGATTTTGGCCCAGCCCCATTCCTATGTTGCCTTGTAGCTTACCAGTACAACATACTACACAAAAACATGTGTGAAGACAAAAATCAAACTGCTACTGAGAAAAAAACAACTGCAAACTTTCATTACAAGAAGATGTATAAAGCATTGCATTGGTAGTTAGACAGGAGCTGTTTCATCCAGTTAGGTAAAATCTGGAAATTATCTCTTTCAAGAACCTCAGTATTATACACACTAATGTTGCAGTTTAGCACTGTTGACATACTGTATTTCACACCACAAAACACAGCAGAAACAATTAAGTGCAATTACTGTATGGCACAGAAAGATAAGAGAATTAGTAACAGCTACAACTGCAAAATTTGTTGGAAAAGTATTTCTTCCATCCTAAGCCTATTTGCACAACAGGATAAAGTAAATATTAATACAACATATAACTTACAAAATTAGTAATGCAATTTTTAGGCTGCTTGAATCAAGAAAAAGATTGTACTAATCTCAGATGCTAGACTTCTGTGTTTACAAATCCACAGTGTGCTCTGCTTTAAAGCTTACACATGTGAAACAGATTAAGGGGCACAATGGTGGGGGTTAGTGTCAAACTACTTTTTGTTGGCTACGTAATCCCCTGCTACTCTTTTCTGTCCCAAGTAAAGATTCAGCATCACATTTACACCACATACACTTCACCTCTCGCTGTTACTTATTACTTCAACAAGTTTTTTCACATTATTTTAACTACAGTTATTCTAAAACAGGTATGACTTGTGCATACCAGACCCTGCAATGTGAAACCACCACTTAGCTGTAACCTCAACCGTGTGATGGTACCGTCACATTACCAACTGGGAAGCGGAAGAAAAAGATATGCTATCAGGTAGTATTTTCATCTCTAGCTCTGAATCGCCTTTGACTTATGAACCATCAGCAGAGGCCTCTTTGTTACATCTGAATATAAACACGGATGAAAATGAAACCTTTTTATTAATATTTTTCTCATTTTACACTGAAGCATGTATCAGCAGAAGCTCAGACACAGTGGTGCCATCATTCATCACTTTAGGGCAAGTCTCAGAAGATCTGTTTTTCTTGAAGACCCAAGTCTTGAAATTTTGAGCTTGTGTTAAAACAAAAATAAATGTTTTCAATATAAAATACGTTTCAGATCTACATAGTTGAAAAAAAAAAAAAGCTTTAAAGAAGGAAAACAATAGTAAATGTTCAAAAACCACAAAGCCTATATTATTTTTAATCTCATTATTTTATGATCTTTTTGCTAGGGAACCTGACTCATGATCTCTGAATGCATACGGCTGCCAACACAGCATGTAGGAAGAAAGCATTAGAGACAGCACGTATCTGCACAGCAAGGCATTTGGAAAGCTGGTTTGGACAAACGTTAAGAAAATAGGTTTGAGGACACACCAAACTTTTTTAAACAACTCCTAATGTAATTGGCATGCAAAGATGACTGCTGCTCCAAACAACGTTTTGAGATGTGATTGCAGGAAACTTTTTTTTTTATTGGGAACACAGTCCTTTATCTAGGCTCATTACCTCACTTCTGTTATACTTTCCAGAAGATTTCACAACAGATTAAGAAAAAAAATGCTGTTGTTTCAAGAGATACCTTCTTTAAAAGATGGACACACATACACACACAAAAAAGCTCTCAATCTGGCAAAAGCAAAAAATATATCAATTAATATTAGGAGTACCTTTATGCATAGGAAAAAAAAAATAGTTACACAGGGCAACAGACAGAAATTGCCAGCGGTAGCAAAATAGCCACTTGCCAAAGCCCAGATGGCACAGACTGCAGTTGTGAAGAAACCAGCACTCCCAGGGCTCCCTCTGCCACAAGCAATACCGAGGTGAGAATGGGCAACCACCTCCCTCCCAACCACCTTTCCCCAGGCAGCAGCAGCCTTAGCCCAGGCTGCTGAGAACTCTGAACACATTTTTAAGGGCTACAAGGATTTAGAGTGTCCTAGATCCCCTGCAAAGTTTTAGCACAGTGTTTAAGTTCCTAATGGCCCATCCTGCCTAGAAGAAACTGAAGATCTAACATCTGCATTTAAAAGGACAAAAATGAAAATAGAATAGAGTACTAAATGTCACAGCAGGTAGTAGTCATGATTCTGTTTCAAACAGCCTGTTACTACTGCATTTGGCCTTTATCCAGGACTGCCTTCATTAAAATTAGGGGGATAGAGAGAGCAGAAAAAGAACTTTTAAAAAATCACATTAAAGATCTTGAATAGTTTCTGAGAATCCAGCAGTCCTCAAAAAATTATTTCATTTTATCTTAAAATAATAAATAGGAATTTGAATGCAGTTTTAAAGTTTTCATGTTATTTTAGGGATTACAAAAAGATCGAAGTACCTTGGAGATTAGGCTCCTCTATCTATATCTATTCCCAAATACTGGAGTACCCACATACCCTGCTCCACTAAAGCAACACAGCACGTTAGAAACAGCCATCAGACACTTTCGAATGCCAAAAGATTTGCCTTAAAATGTCATACATTTTTCAAAATAAAAGTATTATTTACTTGCACTGGTCAGGATCTCTCTACAGCACAGGAATAACCAGAATGTCTAAAGAATTTTCACATATTATGGTTCGACTTTCTGGTGACAAAAAACCCAAAATTTTAGCAACAACTTCTTAGTTCCATAGAGCTACAAAAAGTAAGATGGAGCCAGCTGCAGTCTCTAACCCAACCAGTGCATTATTAAGGTAACTGTTTACCAAGTTACACTTGTGCAAGCTTATGCAAGGCAATGGTGTTGATCAGGTCAACAGAATAAACTGAAAACCATTTGGCTGAATCTTTGCAAGTGAGACAGAAAATGGAGAAAACCCAGATCAATTCTCAGAATAAAACCTGAATATGCAAGCTCAAAGTCAGACATAAAATACATGCAGTGCTAACGAAGCAAGTAGAATACTAACAGGCTGAGTAGGTCAGACTCTGGAATTAAAATAATAAACAGAATTTATCAATGCCTGCCCTTCTAAATAGAGAATAATTTTGCAGAAGATAAAGAAATCCAGTATCTTAACCTAAGGGGCTCTTCCAGTACTACTTTGCCACACTATCAAGTAGCCTGTGTGAAATCGTAGGCATTAAGAAGCCTGCGTTTGGCTTCTTGCTCCAGTGAAAGCTTGCTACTTACATGGCTGTTGGAAACTCAGGTCTTGTCTCTTCTACAGAAATGTTTGTTTCATTAAGCTACAAAACTCTACATTCTCTCGTTCCTTGCCTAATATGTAATTACACCCAAAAAAGTCATTTCAACCTGAGGAAATGATAATATTTTAATCCAGAGCACCCTCTTAGCTTGGTGATTAGAACATCTGCTTAAATGGGCAGAGGGGAAGAGGAATGAGTCTAAATTCTTTCCTAGGAATTCATGATGAGTTTCCAGCTGGATAAATTCTCTGTTGAAATCCTGGATAAAATCTATGTGGTAACATCACTTCCTTCTCTTGATGTTCAGTTTAGTGTAACAAACATGTTCTGAAACTGTACAGAAAGAGAAGGCATTTCAGATGACCTTCTGCTTATTAGATGGGCTGGAGCTGCAGCCTAGGGAGAAAGCATTTTTAAAACTTAGGAGCTCCTACCAACCATGCCGAGTTCTTTCAGTGCCCCTAGACAGATGAAATAGCATAGACAAGGTCCACACTTGCACAGCTAAGACTAAAAGGGTGGGCAATAACTCACTGTAATGCTGCTACTACATTCTGTTTTCCTGCTAAATCACAGGTATGTGCCTTGAAGAGAGACCACTAAACGACAAGTAATGGAGTAAATGCAATACCTCCTGTCCCCAAACACCACAGGCCATGAGTGTACACCCAGATTAAGGCTACATATTCAATGGTAATAGGTGGCTATTCCACAACAGCAAGTCCACAAAACAGTTTGATGTAGCATCTAAGACATGAGGCACCTTCAGTAAAGCACTGACAGTGGGGTAGTGAGAGTAACTACATGAAAAAAGTCAGGGTTCTAATCTCAGGGATTTAGGAGATAGTAGGAAGGAACTGACTTCCATTAGGAACAAGGATATTAACAAATGTACCTACATGAAATTTACATATTGAAGGAAAGAGAACCAAAGAGAACATTGTTAGGGAGCTATGCAGAGGCACTATGTGTTCTAACAGGGACAGCATTGTTTGTTCTTTTCTGGGATACAACCTGGTTCTCTAAAGGTGCTTAGCTCTTCAAAAATCAGATTACAGTAAGACAAAAAAGGGGATGAGGAAAATGGTTATTTGCGCCCAATTAGTATATTTTTACATAACAACTCTATTAAGTCATTAATTCAGGATTTTTCACCTTGAGAGCTGATTTAGTTGCAAGACAGTTTCAACCTCCGCCACACATTGCTCCATTGACAGCAACTGAAAATTCTAAGGGAGCAGCAATTTTTGTGAAGTGAATGAACCTGGTGGATTTTTCAGTTCTCAGTGCTCCACTCCCTCTCTTGAAAAAACTGACAGAACTAGAATCCTGCCACAAGTCCTATTCTATATGTCAACAATCCAAGGATAAGGTAGTTAATTTTTTTGCTTGCCTTCAAGCTACATCACATCAGGTGAATATTTTGCAGAGCAGTAGATGCACAATCTTTGAACTCTGTAAAGACCTCAAAAAAGATTACAAAGTTGTCACCAAAGACTCAGAAGGCAGCACCGTTACTTTATGTAATAACCACTCTCATTGTTTGCTCTTATTAACCACATCTTCCTCCTTGTTGCTCCTCTCAGTTTTGTATTTTCCCATGTGATTTCAAACGCTTTCCACAGAACACCACAGTAGTAGTTCACTGTTGCAATCTAGAATTTTCTTCTTTTTCTGGCATCAGTGTCATTTTAATTTCTGCACTCATCACTCACAACATGCCCGATGCAAGATCACATTTAAGACTGTCAACCTTACTTCTAAGACAACCTGATTTGTTCTTGTTTCTACTTATTTCCAGTCTCTTTTCACTGATATCCCTGCCACTTCAGCTCTGTTAAAAGCACAAACCAAACCGCTCCCTAGCATCCTTCAACACTGTGCCATAATTCCTAGGCTCTTAATCCATAAATCAATCACCCTATTGAACCTCTTCACGTAAATATATGCCTTTAAGGAGGCATATATTTAATGTTTAAAAATAAAATGTGTACCAAAAAGCGCAAGGCTAATAATCATAAAAATCATTGCCCTCTTTTCTCCACTATTTTGTTGTTCCTTTCCCTGAGTGCATGTGGATAAACTCCAAATATCAGAGGGCATCCCTGACATACTACTACACAACAAATCGATCAAGCAAATCTGTAATAATGAGGCAAACTTTTTTTGTTAACTTTGAAATTGCCATAAAAATAGAAGCTTGACTTTCAAAAAATATTTTTTTTTTCTCTTGGGTGAATTATTTTGTCTTATTTTTATTAGCATCATAAGTGGCAGCAGACTGAAACTGACGTATTGCTTAACACTACAACAGTTGAAAGGTACAACTAAAGTTACATTAGTCTAACATGCAGGGGAAGAAAATCACAGAAAAGATAAAGGTATTTCTAAAAGGACAGGTTCATAGTTATGCACACAAAATGTAAAAATGGATGCTTATTTACATTTATACTCTGTAGACCAAATACACTTTTAAATCATTGTATTTGTATCTATGTGCATTCAAAGCACCTTCATAATCACCTTCATGTGTGGCTTGCTTTCCAGTTTATTAGGCTTTTCAACATCTTTTTAGTTATGTCTACATAGAGATGACCTTTAAAAAACTTGCAACTGCAATACAACTGTAGGAGCCCAAAATTCAAAAAGTGAGAGTTGCATAGTATTTAAATTAGAAATGTACTGACTGTATGGAGTTCAAAAAAGACCCCAAAAATCTAGTTCTCTGGCAGGGGGCAAATTCCTTTGTCTGAATACAATTAACCTTTACGGGCCTTTGATTGACTCTCGGTGCCTGTCAATAAGAGACAAGGATGGTGAAATTAAATGACAACATACTTTTCCATACTCCTCCAGAGAACTACCATACAACTTTCAAACCCCCTTAAACTGAGAATTTCTCCCTCGCCCGACTCCCAGCCAGCGGCTGCAGCCCTCGCTCAGATTTCAGTTTTCTATTCACATGATGATCCACCCGACAAACTACTCCAGCACTCCACCCTCCCAACGCCCGGGTGCTGCACGGAGTTAAAATTAACTCCGTGGTTTGGGTTTGTCTCCGAGTCGCGGATCCTCCCTCGTAAAACAATTGTGCGTTCCTCAGCCTCCGCGGAGCGCTGGGATCGGCTCCCGCCCAGCCCCGCCGAGCTGCCACGGCTGAGCCCTCCGAGCAAAAACAAAACCTCGTCTCGGATAATGGCTTTACTGTACTTACCAAGGAAGAAAATAACAAAACCCCACACAGAATGAAAGGCATTTGATTATTTTCAGCTCCTTGAAATCCAAAGCCCCCTAAGCCACAGCACACGGCGTGTCTAAATCCCCCAGTCCTTGCGGGTTTGAAGTTAAAGGAGAAAACGGCTGCAAGCGGCGCCCACCCCAAGTTTCGCACCGCGCCCTTCCTCTCAGCGCCCCG
>NW_010291603.1:0-17563 GCF_000700745.2 Antrostomus carolinensis | reverse complement strand
ATTCTATGATTCTATGAATTGCTTTTTAATATACTTTTCATAAATCACAGTCTGCATCTCAAGTTGTAGAAAAAAATATAGTGAACACACAATCATATAAAAGCTATAGGGTATGAGTCCTCTTCACTTTATGGTTTCTTCAAAGCATACTGGGATGTGGGCATGTGCCCTACATCTTTATTTCCACAGAGCATATCTTTATTTTATTATAGAAAAAGCCAGGATTTGTGGGATGAATCTCTCAAGGATGCTTTGGATGGACCACTGTATAGAATTGTATCTCTGCTATGCCTTGTGATGATACCTAATAAATAACTTTTTAACTATATGCATGGTAAAGAGAGCTCTTTAAATTGTATGTTGCAAAATGCCAAAAATGAACTATAAATGTCCAGCTTTCACTAGGGAGAATTAAAAAAAAATATATATATATTGTGGTATTACTCAGTAGTTCTTTAAGTATTTTCTAGTGGAAAACAACTATTACTCCCTTTTTCATGCAAGAACATCTCAGCAAACTGCAACGCTTTTACCAAAGTCACCAAATACACAACTAGCAGAGCTGGGAGAAGACTTAGATGTCCTGAATGTCTACTTCGTACTCTATTCTTCAAGCAACTTTACAAAACTTTCCTTTTCTGTATATATAGAACCCCTTCACATTTCTTTAAATCCTTTGTGCAAAAGGTCTGTGAGACTTTCCGTAAGATTTCTCTTCTGTATGTATTTGTTCTATGCATGCTGCTGGCAAAGAGATGAAGAAAGCTAGCCAAAACTCAGGTATTTTACTGTACATCTGGAAGCTGATTTTGCAGACCTGGGGCGAAATTCTGGCCCAACTGAAATTAATGGCAAAACTTCAGTAGGGCAGAATTTCACCTCTGGGAACTCAGCAAAAATATCTCCGCCCTTACAAGCTGAGAACAGAAACTTGCTTTCAACAAGACGTTATTTGCTACTACCTATTCCACAGTAGTTTTAAAGAGAGTTTTGTGGTCAGTCCAGTTAGCTGTTTAAAGGAAATAAGAATAAAATTCATGGTAAATTCAATTTCATCGACTTATGAATACAAAGACCAATTAATTCAGGTATACAGAAAAATAATAACCAAACCTTACATCTATGTTGCAGAGACCTTTTTTAAAACTTATTTAGACTGACCCTCTTCCTGTTAACATTCTTTTTTTTTTTTTTCAGATTATACATATATATTTACCTGGACTAAATTTGGAAAAGTTTACTAGAGAGTTAAGGTAGTGAATCAAAGAAGCAATAGCGCCCTCACAAAATCATAAACAGACAGATTCTGAACTCCTAAATGCAAAAAAGAAAGTGTCTTCAAAACTCAGGAAAAAACAGGATTGGGGGAAAAATAAAGCTCCTTTTAATTTCAAACAAATGTTAATTAAGAGCTAAATGGAAAGAAATACCATAATTCCTTCTAAGACTTATACGTCTGGGCCTCATTTGTATGGAATCTTCCAAAATCTTTCAGTTCTAAGTACCTAAATTCATTCTTTGTCTTGTGACTGGATGCTACAAGGAACTTCTGAAACGCAAACTGTTGGCCTGAGCCATCATAACAAAAAGAGGCCAAGATGTTTGTCCAGATGTTTCCTGTTCCTCCATTTTAAAATGGAGACCAAAAGGATGAGCAAGCTGAGCTGGAATCCCTCTTTTGCTTTTTGCAAAGGGTAAAAATTGTGAAGTCTTTGAGGCTAATCATTAGGACTTAGAAAATACCTGAGTTTAGGCCATTGCTGAAGCATGCTGCTGAAGGAGAATGTACTCTTGAATTAAGGGCCAACAAAGTGGTATGTAACAAAACCAATCACTGCCCAGGTCCAAATAATTGCCAGCACAGGTTTTATAGGAGGAATTGATTTATGTAATTATTGGTTAACTGTGCAAATTCAGAGGAAAATATTCAAGACTTTTCTTAATCCAGACTATTAAACAATATTCTCTCTTTCCATTTACAACTCTTTTTTTTAATTATTATTATTTTTTTCTCATTCTATCTCATTTTTTTAAAATGTTCTCTCTGGTCAGATCTTAAGACTCTTACGTCTCTGCTTCAGACAAAGCATTTTCTCAGGTGTCACTATCCTAGTAACCTTAGTTAGTAATTGATTCACATATATCACTTTCCAAGATGGCAGTGCTAAGATTACTGTGAGGAGATACAAACAAGGAGGGTTATAAATTACAACAGCACATTTAGTGGGCACAGAGGAGCACAGCGTAGCAGTGGATCAGCTGCCTCTTTGCTGATATTTTCATGCTGTTTTGAAAAGAGAGATATAAGCACTCATCATGTTCTGAGCACGGTACGAGCTTACTAAAAATTCATACTCTGAAATGTGTTACATACCTGCTGAAAGAACCAAAATTGACATATGAGATTTTTGGAATAGTTTGCTTCCGACAACATTGGGATTTTGTGCAGATGTTGCTAAGATGTGATTGTGCCATTGTTCCAAAGTTCATGGGGAGATAAGGAGATGGGTATGAACCCAGACAAAGTGAACATCCATAAATATTCCAGTAAACAGTTTTGCATCTATTTCTATGAAGTACTATAGTATTAGGAGAGTGTTTCACTTGAGACAAGTGGGGTCAAACTATTGAGACAGCTCTGAGATAAATTGACAAGCATCTAGAAGAGGGGCCAGACTTTCAGAAGAGCCCAGCTCAGGCTCAGTTGTGACATTTGTTCCCTAGCCTGACTTTGCCTTATTTTATGAATGTTGGTTTATGCATTTATTTCTTGCCTGTTTTTTTCCATTCTGTTTGCTCATCTTTCTGTGTCCTTCCCTTTCTTTGCTGTTTCTCCCAAGTCTTTCATCTCTCTGCTCTCCTTTCTTCCTCCTAATACTTTTTGTCTCCCTCTGTATCTCATTCCTATTTACTCAGTTACTAGTGATTTTATTTCCAGTGCATTCTACTATTATTAATGTACGAGAAGGCTATTCAGTGTCACTTACTTTGTTCTGCTCTGAAGGTCCCTGCATTCTAATTCACAAATATATGGAAGATGGGGGGGTTAGATTTCAAGATATGGAGGTTTAGGTTTCATGATAGCTGAAGCCGCTGGCCGGGGAAGTATAATTCAAATGACTGAAAGAGGCATCTAAGTTCTGCTTGCACCATCTGAAGAGAGGTTAGTACCTAGCACCAGACAATTGATAAGAAACATTTGAAAAAGGGCTATGTGAAAAATCTCTCTCCCTTGAACAGTGATGATGAGCTCAGGCAGGCAGAGAGAAGCCTTTATAAAACTTTGGAAATTCAGACTCCCAGACTGCTTCCTGCCTTGTTCATATATTTGGGCAGGGACAAGTAGGTTGCTGTTCTGGTGCCAAGGCAGGTGATCCAACTCTTGGATCCAGTCCTTTCCCAGAAAGCCCTTTGGAATGGCCTGAGGACTTGAAGACACTAAGCAGGCTTCAAAGCATGTCTATTTTTGCTTACTGAAGTTGTATGTCACTTCAGATGTGCATCCTGGGATACAAGTTTTCTTAAGCCAAAATGAAGAGGTGGCAAACTGGTTGGGTGACAGTTCAAGATTTTACTCAGCCTTTACCATTAATGGGAACTTTTTGTCTGGCTTATATGGTAGGACTTGACTTTTTATTATTGTTTCATATCCACTGAGTGTCTGCAGTGATTAACACAGTAATCTTGCTCATAGTCCACGTAACTTCAGAGCTGGATCCTGGATGTATTCATTTCCTCCTCTCATGTGGTAATAAGAATGAACAGAGTGTATTCAGCACTCAGAGGAACAGGGCTTTGTGCTCCTCACATATTCTTGTTCCGTTAAACTAAAGGCAAAAAAAGCCTTTGGTTGAATATAGCTATGAAGATATGTATCCCTCGTAATTACCCAATTTATCTATAGAAAAGAACACCACACTTAGATCTGGAAAAGGATTGCATTTTTGGGAACTGTTTTGAAATAGACCAAATTTGAGTCAATGTCCATCTGATATCACTTAGTTGTTGTGGTAGCATTGTTTGAAGTGGTTTCTTTCAGCATTGGCTTGGGCTCATAAACCAGTCAGCAATGGTACATGCCACCCCCCATATTTAACTCAAAGGCAAGCAGTGCACAGCTGGAAATAGTAATTGCTCTAGAAAGAGCAATAAGAGAAGAGTGAATGAAGAAATTGATGACTCATGTCTTTGGCTAGTTTGGTTTTCAGGAATTTGATGGTTTATGAAGGGATGAAATCTAGAACTGCTTAATTATATAGGGAGACATGTCAGAATCCTGTCAAAAAATTGTCTGTCAGGAAATACTTTCTGCCTACAACAGACACAATTTTAAATTCACTTCATTGCGGAGCTTTGTGGATTTTTACTATTATTTTAGCAAAAATATAGAATAAGGAAACGCTAATTGTCAGTGAGGTCTGAAGAGCCTGAAGTCTAATAACAAAACATTAGCACAAGTGGATCAGTGCAGAAATTAATCAAAAGTAAGTGGACCCTAAACTTTCAAGGCACTAAGAAAAGTGCCAGTCTATAACAAAAATACAGTGGATGAACAGAAAATGCTCATATTCCTTCCTCCTATAGTAGATGAAAAAATGGTGTGAAGATATGATAATAAATATCTAGTAATTTAATTTTTATTTTTGCTCTTGTTTGCTCTCACCTGCAGTTTTGTAATAGTTTTCTGCATCTTCTTAATTATTTGCATTATAATAATATCATGCTGAGTGTTAAATCAGGCTCTTCTCGGTGACAACCAATGATAGGATAAAGGGCAATGAGTGCAAGCTGGAACACAGGAGGTCCCACTTAAACTTGAGAAGAAACTTCTTTACAGTAAGGGTGACAGAGCACTGGAACAGGCTGCCCAGGGAGGTTGTGGTGTCTCCTTCTCTGGAGACATTCAAAACCCACCTGGACGCCTTCCTGTGTAATCTCATTTAGGTGTTCCTGCTCCGGCAGGGGGATTGGACTAGATGTCCCTTCCAATCCCTAACATTCTGTGATTCTGTGAGATCAAACTCTCACTTAAGTGGGTTGCCCAAAGCTAGTAAGTGTCAAAAATGTAAAAACAAACAAAGAAACAAAAAAAACAAACAGGACAAATAAAAAGGAGAAGAGAGGGAGGGGAACTCTCCCCAGTTTACAAACAGAGCACTGAATTCTCCCTAGTTTATAGACAGAGCACTAAGGTCCTTTAGTCCTTTAGACTTCAAGTGTCACAATCAAGGTTGCAGAAGTGATAGAGTGCCTTGGAAGAAGAACAAGAATGTTCAAATCATGGAAAAGCAGAAAACAGCACTTCTGTTTTGTAAAACATACCAAAGCTTCAAATGTGCTTTCATTGCTACAAAGAAGGGAAGCAAAGCTTTTCAGAATTTCTTGGAGGAAACAAATGAAAGGGAAGCCCCAGAAAGACTTGGTAATAGAGCAATAGGTACTTGCATGTGATGTGGGAGACCAGGCTCAAAAATGTTCCACAAAACAAGTGGGGACTTGAACTAGAGTGACTAGTGTTACCCATGAGGGTGTGAAACTCTGAATCAGTCCGCATATGTTTGTAGAGTCACCCTAGACCTGGGGAAAACAGTCCACAGAATTAATGGGACATTCTAGCTTTAATGAAGTGTCATTTTTCACCAGGTAACTCTTCCCTAAAAAATAAAGCTTTTCACCTGCTCTGAGTACTTGTTTACCAGGGCACAGTGCACGTTGGCAGCAAATTTTTCCCTTACTAGTTATTTTGCTGATAAAAATTTTGCGCAACATCAGCATATAAATGTCAGTTACTCGGACTTCAAAAACACACTGCAAATGTACCACAAAAGAAAATAGAACTGTGTTCGATGCTACCATCTCCCTATTGCTCCTAGTAACATATATCATCATTTTTTATTGATTGAGTTAGCTTTAAATATATTTCCTCCAAATGAATTATGGTAGGTTGAAGACCTGCAATCACTTTTTCTAGTCTCAACTAGCCTTTGTTTTTCCACACCACTCACTCCAAAACTGACAACAGGAAAGGTCAGTTAGGTCATGCTTAGCTAGTCCCAAATGCCACAGCGTATTATCCAAGACAGAGAATATAATTATCTTTTCACAAGTGGCAATTAGTAAGAATATCCCCCATCAATTCTGTTTAACATTCAACATTTGTAATGTGGCAGAAGCCAAGGTATTACAACAGCAAGGCCAAGTTACCTTAATAAGGTTAAAACTAACATCAAATACAGAAAGCTTTTGTGTCAGTAGAAATGTTAAAAAATTTGAAATTTGAAGAAAATACTTATTCCAAGTACTTCAAAATATTTTTGTAAAATTCTATATTGTGAAAATATTCATTCAGTTAAGGTGTTCCTTCTGCATGTCAGCATACCTTACAGATGTAACAGGTAACAAATAGGTAGCAAATGATTTAGTATTATTATGGGATAATATGCTGAGAGTATTATCATCTCTTTCCTATAGATAAGTAACTTTTTAAGGAAGAAAATTATTCTCTTTATTACTAAATTCATTTACAGTGGACAGGGAAAAATGGAAGTAAAGAGAATTTGAGTCAGCAGTTAGAAAAGTGATAGTTAATTTGAGATACCTCTGTTTCTGGGTGCCTGATGTAACTACTTGGAATTATTTTCTGAAGTTTTCAATTGTGGTCTGGTTTCAGCCCAGATTTCCTCTGTCATAGGTCTGTGTTTTAACCGCAAGGCCATTCCTTAATCCCTTTACAGTGAATAAAACGAAATTATATAGATATTGAAAGTCTTCATTTCGGTATCTATGGACTAATACTGAAAGTATCCTGGATCACCAACAAAGAGTTCATGCACTACGAGTGTTTATTTCCTATCACGCCATATCCACAGGATCATTTTTTTGCCAAGTTAACTTTCCTGTGTGTAATGGTCTCCAGTTCCAGCACTGAGTGAAATGGCTTTGGACTTGATCATCTCGGGCTGTGCTATGCACCAATAGCCTGAGCATGTCTCTCTGATTTCTTCCAAGTGATGCTTGTTATTCTCTCATTTGTCTCAAAACTACAGAATCCTTTTCTTATGGTTTTTCAGCTGAAAAGCTCTTTCCTTGTATTGTAAAGGGGAGAAAATACATTCAGTTTGGCACCAGACTCACAGAGTATTCCAGTAATTCCCACATCAATTTAGGCATAAGCCATTTGAGATGATTACAGAAACGCCTTATGGGAGGGATTGAATTAAATTTCTCCCATTTTTTTCTAGCAGCTGAACAACAGACTGCATCCTTCCTTTCTCAGAGGGCACAGTCAACCCCTAACAGTCAGCCCAGTGTCCACTTGCAGCAGACTTTGACCATGTTCTGTAGCCAGGAAAATCATCTTTCTGGTAGTTATCTAGTGGCATAAAAGTCATAGGTTATATGAAGGAAGGGTGATTTTCCTTCTTACCTTCTTTCCTTTCTAAAAAGAACTGACAACACTGTAAACAATTGGTTGAAATGGAAAAAAAATATTAACAAAAAGTGTACAGAAAAGTCAGGGTTACAGGATACCTGGAAAAAGAGGAAATACTTATTGTCAAATGGCTATTACCCTTGAACTAACAGTGCAGGGTGATGAAGCAGTGGAAGATTCTCTCACATGAATTCTCCTGTAGACATGTGGAAGGACTCTGCCAAGCTCTTACTACAATCTAGTTGATTGAACGCTTTAAACTTTTTAAATATTACCCATATAAATTCAACTGATTTCACTGGCACTCAGTACTTAGCAGAAAATAATACAGAATACCTTTTTATTGTTACAGGATCAGTGACCAGTAACACATCACAGACTCTTGTTTCTATCTTCTACCATGAAGACAAGCATATTAAGTGAGTACCAAGTAGTTCACCATTATGACTCAAACAAGACCTTTTACAGATCTCGCTCATGCAGAAATTACTTTTTGTCCTCTTTATCTGTCAGAAAATGAAGATATAACTTTCTTGACAAGTCTTTTTTCATGTTTTACAGAAATCACATCAGCTCTCAAGACTGAAGAAAAAGCCAATAAGTCCTCTGGCTGCTTACAGATAGAAGAATCTGTTTAACTCCCTCAAAGCTTATGAGTTCCTGTCTTGCCATTTTCTATTTGACAATTTCAAGGTGTCCATCTGAGATCTGAGAAGCTCATGATACAACTAGCAAGGAAAAATACAAAAGGAAAGAAGCAAAAAACTGCCAGATTTTTATGTGCACGAGCCTGAGACAGTGGGATATTTGCCTCAGGTCACATGGAGAGTGAGCATCAATGTCAGGATCTGAGCCTGGGGCCCTCAGGTACACTGATCTAAGCCTTCCGCTTGTACTTGCCTCCTCCAAGCTCAAAGGAAAGGGCTTTTCAAAGCTTGCCACTGCAAACTCATCACGAGTCTGAAGAAAACCCAGTTAGTTACCAGCAGTGACCGCACCCTGACCCTTATTTCAAATGCATGTAACATTAAACATTAACCAGCCAAAGAACTAAAACCTTACCAGGGGTCAGTCAGAAGCATGTATCAACAACAGCACAGCATGCAGTGTGCTAGGGACAGACATGCAAACACCAAAGATGCTCATCTGATCCGTTCTTTGGCATTTGTTTGCACTTGAAGCCCTTATAAATAGAAATAAACTACTTCTCTGACTTTCTTTGCCTTGAACAACTACATAACGCAAAAGGAACTACCAAGCAAAAAAAATAAGGAAAACAACAGATTTCAGCGGAACTGTTTTCACTGTGAATATCACTGACAACATCACTTTAAAGCACAAAGGTGAAAGGACTTTTTTATAGTTGCCGGAAATCCTGGTAACACACTCTCTTTGTTTCCAAGCTACTGAGGCTAGAAAAACCTTGCCTGACTTCTTTATGTACAGACATATAACATCCTTGTTCCTGGCTCACAGGAGGCACCTCCTAATGCCTGCTGTCAACTCATTTATGACACATAACTGTAGTTGAAAAGTGGTTGAATTGCCGGTTTTGAAATGCACACATTGTTCAAGATTATCTAACAGCATTAGCCTCTGGGAAAAGGATGACTTCAGTGTTCTAATTAAAAGAAATCATAGACAGTCAAATCAAGTGCTTCCTATTTGTATTTTATTTAATAAAGAAGGAATGGCACAGATAGTATTTCCCCCAGCCTTGCCTTTTCAGTGAGGGGCAGGGGGGAGCAATGGGCTCTTCAAAGCTCTGCAACAGCCGTAAACTAGTCCCAGATCGAGTGCTATCCCCAAACCCCTTCTCTGAAGGCTTAATGGTATTTTCACGTGGGATCCAAAGCAGGCGGTCTTCAAGGAAAGTTATTGCATCTGGTGAAAAAACTAAAGTTGACATTTTTTGACAAGACCCTTAAGTATGCCTCTCCCAAGAGGGTTGTAACATAGAAGAGGCTGAGCAGGTGGTAATAATCAGCATTACATACATTTGAGCATTTTCTATAACATGGATTAGCGTGGAATTCCTTCCTCCCCCTCTTCTCCTTGGGGAGACTAGCACAAATTGCAAGCATTTTCAAGGCCCTTTGATAAGCACTTCTATCACCAGTTTCACAGCTGTAGCTAGATGTTATAAAATATATAAAATTCTGCCCCACCTTCCCTCAAAGATAAGGAGTAGGTAAAGACAGGACTTCCTCCTTTCTTTTTCAGCTCCCACTAAGCCTTTTCTCTAAATGCTGCCTAAAAATATTCTACCGTTGTGCTTAAGCACAACATAGTGGTGCTTAAGCAGCAACAAGCCACTGTTTGTCTGCTTTGGAGTGAAAGGTGGATGCATAGCTACACCTCAGAGAAAGTCAGTGAGGAAAACCAAAGGTAACTAAGAAATGACTAGTATTTTCTTATAAAAGGCCAAAAGTAAATTAAAATCCTTTATCCCAATTCTTCTCCTCCCTACACCAGAAAGAGGTAAACAGTGAGAAGGTTTAATCACAACAGAGCACCTTTAAAGGCTGAGGGAGGAATCCCACAGGGAAGTGAGATGTAACATTCTTTGTCCCATTTGTGCAGCCTTTTACAACTTCTCCAGGATGGGAGCCCTGGATTCCATCGTGCTCTTGGGACCTCAGTTTCCTGTGCTGAGAAATTGTTTCTGCTACGAAGGCCTCACAGTTTAAGATGATGTAATGAAACAATGAAATGTGTAGCATTAGTAGTTGACATTAATAAATGCTTTTATAATCAGAGCTTGGAGATGTGTTTTCACTGAACATTAATTTGACAAAAAAACATACAGTTTCTGGAGGTCACTGAAGCAATTAGAAAATGGTGAGTAGTTTCTACCACAAAAAAGGGAAGAAATGAATTGTACAAATAGGGGTTAGAGGAAGGCCCTTCAAGATAATGGCTCATTTATGTCCAACAATTTTAATTATCTTTTAATTTTTCATTTCAGAACTTTTTCTTTGTTTTAATATATTGGCTTTATTGGGTTTGAATTTAATATTCCTTCTGGTTTTTGTTTGGTTCTTAGAGAGAAAGATTTTGCTACAGAAAGAAAGCACTGGACAAAGCGCTTGGATCAAATAATCTTTTTTGAGTCAACATAAAGTAAATATAGTAGTTTCTTTATAAAAATCCACATCTATATCTCCTCGGGTTTCTCTGTATGTTTTTTAGTTTTAGGATTTTTCACTTAAAAATCCATTATTGAAATGGCTCCAATAGAAATAGGCTACATTCATGTCCTCCTCAATCTTATAGTATTTCTGCATCTTTATAATAATTTTATGAATTTCTGTAGCACTAATCTTTAATACCTAAGCAGTGACACTGATAGAGACTTTTGATTCTACCTCAGCTACTATTTACCTCAGTCTGATAAAATGTGCCTATATTTGTAAAAGTATGTAAAGGATTCTTTGTATTTTTTTTCCCCAGAAGAGTTCTAATTCTCTGTTCAAGTAGTTATTGGATACTGGTTGGTTTTTAGGGGTTTTTTAATTTTTTTTTTATTTTATTGAGAACCCTGATAATTTAGGTGATTCTTAGCTGAAAATCATAGACCATAATTTTTCTTTCATCACAAATATACTTAAAAAGAGGTCAGTTCTCTCCCGGTTTCACTCACAGCCACATTATTTTCTCTTTTCATTATTTCATCTTTTGGCCAGAAAACTGCAACATGCTTTTATTTTACTTAAATTTTAGAAGGTCTGCAACAGAGGCAAGCCTCGATAAAACCTTAGCTTGTTCTCGCATGGTCTCCTCTGACTGGGTAACGTTCATGCTTCAGCACACTGAGGGTTTTATTTTCAAAGCATACAAGCAATTTCCCCTGAAGCTAGAGAAAATAAATTATAATTTTACTGGTTCATTTCTGTAACTTGTGTTGCAACTGTGTCTAACAACATGGATAAAACCAGTTTATTAGGACAATATATTCTTACATGAAGCAAGTTAATATCAATTTTTCCTTTAAAAGATCATTTTGCTAATCATATTTTAATTGCTTCATGGAAAGATAAAGGGTGTGTTCAGAGAAGCATCTCTGTGTAGGAGGAAGAGGCTGGAGAGACTTTAATAATCTTGGGACATGTACAGGATTATCTGCCTGTGTTCCCACATCTCTATTAATTCATAATTCATTTGTGAACTAGCAAAAAGAGGAGAAATCTGGGGTATCAGTGTGGCCTCAATAAAATTAAATACTTTCAGTGAACTTAGCAAAATCTGATCATCAGAAGTCAGAGTAAAATCTGAACCACTCTTGTTGCAAAGTATGCCTTTAATCTAAAAAAATCACAGAATCACAGAATCACAGAGTCACAGAATGGTAGGAGTTGGAAGGGACCTCAGGAGATCATCTAGTCCAACTCCCCTGCCAAAGCAGGTTCCCTACGCCAGGTTACACAGGAAAGCATCCAGGCGGGCTTTGAACATCTCCAGAGATGGAGACTCCACAACCTCTCTGAGCAGCTTATTCCAGTGCTTTGTCATTCTAACAGTAAAGAAATTTTTCCTTAAGTTTGTATGGAACTTCCAGTGTTCCAGTGTTTGCCCATTGCTCCGTGTCCTGTCACCAGCCACCACCAAAAAGAGCCCAGCCCCATCCATTTGGCCCACACATTTCAGATATTTATAGACATTGATAAGGTCCCCTCTCAATCTTCTCTTCTCCAGGCTGAAGAGTCCCAGCTCTCTCAGCCTCTCCTCGTAAGGCAGATGCTCCAGACACTTGCTCCATCTTCACGGCGCTCCGCTGGACTCTCTCAAGAAGATCCCTGTCCTTCTTGAACTGAGGAGCCCAGAAAAAAAATGTCCTGCCATGGATCTATGTCTCTTATTTGTCATATTTCTCTTGAGAGCGCTCTATCAGCTGTTCGTAAGCTACCAACTGCTGCCCTTTGAGATACTTTCTTCTGTCGTGTCATGACTTTCAAGGATGCCCTTAATGGGAAGTACCTCTCACTCAGCCCTACAGGTCTTGTCTTAGGGACTGGGACTCCCAGACCCATCATAGAACTCATACCCTTGGTTCACCTTGGACAAAGCTTTATAATCATGAGGCTCCCCTCTTCAGCCTGAAATTGGAAGTAGTCTCTTCAAGTTCGTAAATAAGAAGTTTGAAGCTTATTTCAGATGCCTGAGTGTTGACACAGTAATAGAGCAATCCAGAATGAATTATAACCTTCTCATGTGACAAGAGATGTCATCTTTCTATTGTTAAAGTAAAATATTAAAACCAACGACTTTCATCTGATACCTGCAGTCATATAAATGCACATGGGAGAGCAGACTGTAAAATGAGAGCTGGCACTTGAGGTAGCTGAGGACTGATTTGCATACAGCCAAGTAAAACAAACTAAATAAAACATAGATGCAAAAGCTTTATTTGCACACTAAGGGAAAAATAAAAGACTGGTTTTGCATACATGTCTGTTGGGGAGGGAAAAACTTATTTCTAATAAGTAAGCCTGTTGTGAAACTTGCTGATTCTGAACTCAACATAATGAACATGCTAGTTTGATTTGTGGATCAGTGCCCTGTTCTGTGGCTGTTTTGCAAGTTCCCATTAAGGGAACTAATGTTGCTATCCCCACATAAGCTGGTCATTGCAACAAAATGTGGAGAAGGAACTCCAATAGCATTAGTAGTTATATACGGAGGTCTTAAGGAGTTTCTAGTTTTCAGGCTCAGTAGTGCCTCCGGCTAATGGAGCCATAATTAGTTAAGCCAATTACTTACAGAGGTCTTCAGACTCCCTTCCTTCTACTTCCTTTTTTCCTTGCTTTGCAAGCTGCCTTCTATTAGGTATCTTGTTGCTGCCTGCTTTCAGCTGAAGCCTCTGCATGGCCACAGCAGGACGCAAGTCTCTGATTTCCATTCACACACAGAGTTCCTGTTTCTAACAGGGGGGTTGTGAGATCTTGGACCTCAAAGGGAGAATAGAGGGCAATTTCACAACTGGGGAAAGGGCAGCAGAAAATGTGGTCTGAATTATCATGTCATTCCAAAACGCTGGCTTTGGTTGCCGTCAGTTCATCAATACAACAGTGCCTAGTGGTAAAAGAAGGTTCATCTATACTTACATGAACACATCGGTGATACATACTGCTTAGCTAACATCTGTCTTTGTTTCTGACTGCCACTGCGCACACCGCCCAACATCAGCCAGGGTCCAGCGTTTCATTAACATCTGATCAACAGATTTTATATTCATAGCCTTACTCCAGAGACTTGGGATGAAACATGTTCCCCTCCTACAGGAAAATTCTGAGTTTAGCCAAAGTCACTGTAGGTAAGGAATAATAGAAATGACAGATATGTTGATCCACCTGCGTTTACTGCATCTGAACCACTGTACTACATTGCAAAATTACGTCTCTACAATTTGTTGAACTGAGATCAGACCAAAAATATTGAAACCATATGAGGTGTTCAACAATATGGTTCTCACAGTCCACATAGGGTAAATACATCCTGCATGGTTTTCATATTTGCATGAAGAAGTATACATTATAATGTATGAGGCATTTGATGTCGTATTTACCATTACTGGACTTTTAAAAGACATTCAGTTTACGCTAGTGTCTTCTAAAGTTCAAATTTGAGCTCTTTACATCAAGACAACACTTTCTAAAAAACGTGGGGTAGCTCATGAAAGAGCTTTTAGTTTTATTTCCTGGAGTGTCTGCCATAAACTGGCTTTTTCATTTAACTTCTTATTTTACACTTAGGAAACTAGATTCAATACTCTTTTAATGTTAGCAATTAATCTTCACGGTGCTCAACAGCCTATTCTGGACATATATGGAAGCAAATTCAGGAAGAAGTGAATCCTTCATGGAAAAAAAACAGCTAAACATGTGCTGGCTGCAGCCTCCCCATCTTTTATCCTGTGGGATACATCACTAGACTGAAGCTGAAAAGATATGCTGATACACCATTCATGCAAGGGAAACCATTTATGCTCCCAGTTTGCCATTGGAAGAGACACTTCTTTCTAGCAAAGTAGCTGTCTCCCACAGAAATGCTGACTTGTGATTGTAAAACGCATGGTCTAAATGCCATTCATAAGCCTGTGGTGACTCATAAGTTCTAGAGACTTTCAGACCGTTTCCCTGAGCCAGATGGGAGGCCCAGATTCTTTTTATGTTAAGTGTGATTGAAAGAGAGCCTCTACCCTGTTACTGGAGCTGCTAAAACCAATTGCACAAGATGCAATATTAGGCATGTTTAAAACATTTCAGGAAGAGATTAGTTAAATGGTATGCTGGGTCTTTTCCTCCAGCTGGGCCCACAGGCAGTGATAGCAAATCCAGACTTTTCACTGAGGTTGGTAATTAGGTCTGTCTCACTCCCAGGAGATTAATTCTCTGCTGAACAGATTATTACAGTCCAGCTCCTGTATCCACAGGCAGACTCAGTCAGCAGGCTGATTTCAATTAGAGAAGTTAAGTGCTATTGACTTCTCCCATGTACAAGAAAAGGTAGGCATAGGAGGCAGGAGCCAGATAAGAAACCAGATTACTGAATTAATTTTACAGTTATAAATACTAGAAAGAACCTTAATCTGTTATCTCCTAAAAGAATAAATGAAGATACATTTCTTTATTTCATTGCAATCAGCTGAACCCTTATAAATGATGACTTGCAGAGGACGAAATAATTGTGTGGTTTTGTTCTAGCTTTCTTTCATACAAGATGAGAAAACACAAATGTTCTGTATCAGCAATTAAAGTCTTGTGTTGTCTACCTTAAAAGACTCTGTGGTGATGAAGGACTAATCAAATTCTAACCTCATAAGAGGCAGAGGGCTGAGGTCATGGTTTAATGGTACAGGAGCTCAGGCAGTATTAATGCTTTTCCATGGATCTGTTTCCCTGCTTCTGGCAACATATTCCCATGCTGTTAGTACAAAACACTGCCCTATAGCTGTGACAGAAAATAGTCCCCTTCATTAAGTACTTGGCCAAAGAGAGACTGTGGCCTCACAGAATCACAAAATCATACGGGTTGGAAGGAACCTCAGGAGATCATCTAGTCCAACCACCCTGTCAAAGCAGGGTCCCTACACCAGGTTGCACAGGAAAGCATCCACGTGGGTTTTGAACATCCCCAGAGATGGAGAATGCACAACCTTTCTGGGCAGCCTATTCCAGTGCTCCGTCACTCTTAAAGCAAAGAAGTTTTTCCTTAAGTTTGTATGGAACTTTCGCTGATTCACTTTTTGGCCATTGCCTCCTCACTGTGCATCACAGTTGACCAAAATACCAGTGTATTTGTTGTCCCTGACAATCTCAGCCCAAGCAGGAATACTCTGTGGAGAAATGGTGCATGTTTATGGCTATATATCTGTTTCTTTGATCACTACCTTCTTAATGTGTCCTTACTGACAGATTAAAATGAACTCACAATTCAATAACTCAGAGTAAAATACCTGTGGTATGAGTGCTTGCTGGAGATCTGCTTTCTACTGTGTCTGAATCCTGTTGAAAATGAATAGAGATTCATTTTGCTTTCACAGTCATAATCAAAATGTTGATGTTGCTGCCCCTTTGCACATACAGAGAACACTCACGAATTCCCACGAGGATGCATTCCATAGTATTTCTTACAACACCTATTCAGGAGGTAAGAAAAATGTTCTCAGAGGGGTTCACACAGTCTATATATCAGAGATAGTAAGGACAGATGTAGAGGAGGGGTTGAGGATATTAAATGCACACTGTTTCACTTTGTTGCACTGGCAGAAAAGCCAAATGTTTTCTGTTGGGTGGCAGCAGGGGCTGCCAAGCAGGTGGAGAGAGATGTGCAGGTGGAGAGATCACACAGGTTTTGAGAGCGATTTCACATCTGTGCTCAAGGCTTCTCTTTCATTGCAGTGTTTATCTCTTCTTTTGAGCACCCTGACTGCAGGAGGGTTTTTTGGGGGTTTTTTTGTAGCTCAAGAGTGATGCTCAAATAATAATGCTTATCATTTACCTCTTCAAAGCCACATACAAGCAACAATTACTTCAGTCATACAACAATCCTGTTAAGTGGGTAAGCTCTTTCTGTACTGTTATTTGCAAAAGAGAAAAGAGTAGGCACAGAAAGGTTCAGTTCCCTCAAGATGTGCATCCAGATATTGGCAGAGCCTGGACTACAGCTCAGAAAAAAAACCAATTAACATCCATATAGCATACTGCAACATGGCAGTGAGATCAGAAAGCTAAACAATGGGTGGGCCTACAGGATTTCTTGTGGAGTCATAAGGATAAGCAGATTGTAAACTGTGCTGAGAAGACCTATTGGTACTTAGCTCCAAAGACAGTTCTAGGACCCAGCTCTTCTACTTGAAGGACAAGAGAGCTAAGCTTGTTCACAGCAAGAACCATGCTTTGAAGTCCCAGTGCTCGGCTTGGCTCACGGCTGGACACTGCTATAGCACAGCTGTAGGGGTTGTAGTGGATTGGCATATTTGGAGGTGGATGTTCCAAAGTTAGTGGCTACAACCTGCCTAAATTGTACTTTGTTACCTAAGTGACATTTCAGTTCTTCCCTTTACAGTTTTACTCCACTGTCTGTTAGTATCAACATTTATTTTAATTTAGAATTTCACAATTCACTTATTTCATTGCAGTAATACCAGGTGGTTCTCAGACATGAATCAAGTGAAGCCATTTCTGCCCAGGCAATTTGAGGTATCTGGTGAATGAAGAGTCTGAAATTCTCTAGAACTTCTTACTGACAAATCCAGTCTGATTTCGATTTAAAGTGGTGAAAATTCATATTATTTCTATTTTTTCCAAATCAAAAATAAATAAATAAATCCAATTTATCTAGCAGTGACAAAGCTGAAAACTTCTCATAGCTTCTCTTGAGCATGAATGCAAATTTCTTGCTGCTACTGGAGATTTTCATATATCTGGCTTCTGTACACAATAGTGTTTAAGCCACTACAGAGGTTAGAAATTTTCAAGTCTTATTAAAAGTAATTTTGATAGTGTACTATTTTCAAAAAGAATCACTTCTTTAGATAAAAAAATAAAGAAATATGATGAAACTAGGAAAGCTGTGTCTAATAGCTGAAATAAACCAAGTTTAAGTTTAATAACTGAGTTACTAGAAGTC
>NW_010291602.1:0-2679 GCF_000700745.2 Antrostomus carolinensis | reverse complement strand
TGAATAGTACTGGTCCCAGTACTGACCCTTGTGGGACTCCATTGGATAGCAGCCTCCAACTTGACTCTGCCCCATTGACTACCACTCTCTGGCTTCTTCCCAACAGCCAGTTAACAGTCCACCTCACTACCTGGTCATCCAGTCCACACTTTCTCAATTTGGCAGCAAGGATGTTGTGGGAGACCGTGTCGAATGCTCTAATGAAGTCAAGGTAGACCACATCCACTGCTCTACCATCATCTAGCCACCTGGTTGAGTCTTCATAAAAGTCTAGAAGGTTGGTCAAGCATGATTTCCCCTTGGTGAAGACGTTTTGACTGTCCCTAATGACCCTTTTATCCTTGATATGCCTTGAGATGGCACCAAGGATAAGTTATTCCATCACCGCCCCAGGGATGGAGGTGAGGCTGACCGGTCTGTAGTTACCTGGCTACTCCTTCTTGACCTTTTTGAAGACTGGAGTGACATTTGCCTTCCTCCAGTCCTCAGGCACCTCTCTCACTTCCCACGACTTAGCACAGATGATGGAGAGTGGTCTAGCAACGACTTCATCCAGCTCCTTCAACACCCGTGGGTGGAGATGCATAACATTAAGAAGATATTCTATGTCATTATATTTTATGTGCAGGTATTTTTAATTCCTAGAGATCATATGGGTGCTAGAGGCACACAAAACCATATGCAGCCATGGTAGATCACTGTTAATTTTCAGGTTATTGTAATTACCCTGCAAATTTTCATATTAACAGAGGTAAAAACATATATTACTGTGTGTTCTCATACAGATGAGATCGGTATCCATCAGAAGAGCGTTTATGACTTGCTTCATGAACTCTACATTGTACCATCCTATTTCTACAGAGGATGTAACGTGGCTATCAACTCACCATGTTATAGCTACTGACTGATGATATTTGTTAAAAGTGGAGGTTCTAACATTTGCAAAAAACCTATCATTTTTATGTACCTGAAATACTTTATATCCATTTTTTTTTGTAGCTTCATAAACCACCTATAGTAAAAATGTCAGTTACCATGGATCACTGAGGACATGGAATAATCAGAGTGGTCATAATGTTTTTTTGGAAAATATGTCCATCTGTTTATTTTGAAAGATTATTTTAAAAATTCAGTCTCAACTACACAGCATAATCATTTTACATCATTCAAAAAAATACATCGACCACATATCGGTTCTCATTTACTCCTAATTTACAGGACTGGTGCACATAATTGGCACATGGGTTTCATCTATATCCCTGACACAGTTCAAAATCCCCATAGTTCAAAACTGTGTCTTTAACTGGTTTTCCTTACTTTTCACCCATCTTACACCATAGTTTACACAGCTCACAGAAGACTATAATAAAATTTCATTTCTAAAAATAATTTGATTTCTAAAAAGAATACTTCAAAGAAAATAATTGTTCTTGTATTGTTTCTTTATTACTACTATTTCTCCATTATAATGTCTTACCACCTAAAGAGGCACCAAAATCATTATAATTTTAATTGTAAATGTACAGACAATTGTCTAAAATCTTTAAATTAAGGTGCTTTTTTTTTGTTATTGTTCCTCATTAATCTGTTTTAATTATTTTTTATCTTTGTTTGTTTTTTTGTTTTATACTTAGGTATTTTTTGTTATTTTAAAAAAAGTCTCTGTAATTAAATTATATTACTGCAAAATACTTGAAAAATTCTGTTTCACTAAAGCAGTAGTTATCAAGCTAAATAATGAGGTTTTTTGGCTTTTTTTCTTTTGTTCTGTTACATTTTATTTATTTACCTATAATTAAAGATATATATTAATAGATTACATCTGGGAAATAGATGATAGCTCAGTGTCTGATTGGAAACATTTGTAATAGAAATAGTTGGAATATTTTTCTTATATAAATTTTTTATCTTACCTATTTTATAATGAAAGAGAAAATCTTCCTAAATCTTCCAACAACATTTGCCTGAAAAAATAAAGTTTTCACACAGTAAAATAAATAATCTTAAGCAACAATATCTTTAAACAAGACATTTATGTATTTAAAACTTAAATAAATTTGTCTGTGCCTCATACTTTATCATCCCATGCCTGTATTCCCCTCTGCCACATCCTTTGTCTCCATTTCTCAAGGCCCCTACTATTGTAACAGATCTGTATTTCTTTACCTCATTGTGTTAGACTTGTAAATATTTCATTCTATACAGAATAATTGTTTGTTATTCTTTATAAAACTGTGCTTGTACCACATAAAGATAAACACAAATAAAATAAATTTAGCCATAAATAGCCTGTCCAACAGAGAAATTGTTGTCACAGTGAAATAAAGTGAAACAAATTTGTAAGGCAGTTCAAGTGAAGTTCAGACAGAGCAAGCCTGACAAGCCTCAGTCTTGATGCCTTGCAAATTCAGTACAAAGCTTATGGCCTATTAATAAACATGGCAATACTTATTATCAAGCTACATGGTCACAGCTTGTTTCACTTGCAAAAGGCTATCCATAGACTGTACATCCTTATGATTATTCAAACCACACTATAGCAAAAGCAGGTACGCTACATTTATTTGTAAGTACTATAAAGCACTACAATTGGGCCTATTATTTTAACAAGTTGCTGGATAAGCCACATTTTTTTCATCTGTAATTGTATGTTTTATATATATATATATATATATATTA
>NW_010291601.1:0-680 GCF_000700745.2 Antrostomus carolinensis | reverse complement strand
AAACCTTGCCACGCAAACCCAATACAACTGTATACTAAATACTCTTTTCTGTACAAGTAGAATTCTTCCATCTCCAGCTCTTAGTTTATGACCCTTCCCGTTTCATAAACAAACTATTGTAGCTCTGTGTTTCCTGCATATATTATCAAAATGTTTGAAGACTGAAGGGCGTGAACATGCAGTGAGTCATCTTCTGTTAAGAATAAAACCCGATACATTTGTGAATGAAATCCAGCTTTGTGAAGTAGAGCGTGTAGTCTGTTGTTATTGTGTTTTGGGGGATTTATTTTTTTTTTTTGTTATATTTTTTATTTTAACAGATGTGCGAGTTAGGAAAGTTTTAATTAAACTTGGGGAGTGCTGTCTTACATAGCTGTAAATCTGCAAGTATTGGGATGAATTTGATTTAGTAGAAGTTTACTATGATAAGGAATCTACCCAAGGGGTTTTGAGTAATTTTTGAGATGCCTCTATTGACACTATTTTAAGGAACTTTGATTCCTAAACCTGCACACAAACACTAGGATGCCTAAAAAGTTTGAGAGTGAACTGAATGTCAAAAGCTTGAAGCTCGTTGACTATTAAGTAACTTGTGTTAGAACAAGTATAGGATTTTAGCAGAAGTGTGAGTTGATCTGATGACATATGTAATACCAAAGTCTTCATAAGTCCAAGTGTGT